>NW_026125099.1:0-137676 GCF_943737965.1 Phodopus roborovskii
GTAAGTAAGTATACCTCTCAAAGATCGTAAAAGAAACATTCCTCCTAGAATAGTGTTAGTGCTAAATTCTGTTGGTAACAATAGCTTTCTAAACTTTAATGCTGATATTACAGTTTTAAACATAAATATAATAGTTTTTGTAGTACCCAGTCTGAAAAGTAGCAGACATTTTTCCACATTGCATACACAATTTCATTAGTGAACAACTTGCTATTCATAGACTTGATTAAAAACCAATATACATGCAATTATAAATGAAAAAAACTTAGAAGCAGCCTAATATGTGCAGAGACAGGCTAAAATAAATTCTGGTAACTTATCACTTGGGTATTTTTATTACCATGATTGTACATGCAGGTGTGTGAGTATGTATATAAGCATCTGAGAAGAGGAGGGGAGGATAAAGTGTAGCATTGTGGTAAAAAAAGGAAGGAGAGAAAGAGAGTGATAGAGACATCTCAACATTTTAGCTGTGCTAATTTATCAGTGGGGTAAAATTTGTAAATTATCTTTCCAAAAGTTTTGGGATTTATTTTATTTTGTACTATTTGCATCTATGACATTTATAAATAGGGAAAAATTACAAAACCTATGCATATCTTCTAAATAGTTCAAGAATTTCATATCTCTGGTCAGTATTCTAGAAATATTTTCATGTAATATAATGGTTGCTGAATTATTAAAACAGTCAATAATTTTAGAAAAAAGTTGAATACTTGTAAGAAATTAATGTATTAGTTAATGCCTTACCACAGCTTCATTTAATATTCACTAAGTGTCAATCATTACCAGTCCCCAGGATCATAGAGACAGATGAAGCAGTAATTCTGTTTTAAGAAATTGCAAACACTGAGACTATAAAATGTGTCAGAGAATGTTCACTCAGATCTTTGGCTTGGGAAGCATCCAGACACTGCTAATAATGCAAGTACAAAGCTATATTGTCAGGTGTTAGATAATCTGGTACTTATTAATTCTGCAGAATGCAATTCAGGCTAGCAATCATACCTTAGTCTTAGTCCAGTCTGTGGGAGAAAGAACCAAGCATATCCTGAGTACCCAAGGTGTGTCTCCCCTTCCTCACACCCACGTTCTGGCACACTGCCCCTGCATATGAATAAAGAGCTAAGGCCAATCTTAACTCCTGGTATGATAAGCAATTTATATGTTTGTGATATATTTGTTTGAGGACTTCATAGCCATGTGGGATACCTGTAAAGTAATAAATAAAAAGATAGCCTGGTTATATTTTTGTGTTTATTAAAGGAATAAGTGGATCAAAGAAATCATCTGAATTATTTCCTTTGTAGGTTTAGGAGGAGATACGATACATGCTTACATCAAAAATTTTAATTTCAGAACCTCCTCAAAAAGCCCAGGGGCTATTTATCATCTCAATGCTAAACATAGGCAAGAAAACAGGCTTTCTATAATGAAAATCTGTAAGTTGAAGCTATAAACAACAACAACACAGAAAGCTTTCTGCTGCATTTATCCAGACTCCAGCCATCATCCCAGGTAGAGAAATCAATGGCAGCCTGAAAATCATTCCTGAACCTCAAGAGATACTTTTTCTCAGTGCCTTGCTTTCCTAGCACAGTGCTCTTACACCAAGATCAATCCCTCTCTCCAGGGAGTGCTAATAAGAGCTAACAGCTATAGAAGTCTGTTTTGTTCTATAAACCAGCAGGATCAAAGCAGGAGCTGTGGAAGACTTAATACTACTTCCAACTTCCTCCAAGAGGGCTCCTTTCCCCTAGCATCACTTTTGATGTCACTTTGGAGTGTCTTTCCAAGCACATTAGGAGAGTGACATGCTTTAAGGAAAAAACAAATAGAGTGCATTAGGGAAAAGATGTTCCCCGAATCCATATAGTTCAAGAAATGGGCACATAGCATATTAAACACAGGCTGGTGATACTGTGGAAGCTGTTTATGTAAAGCATCTCTTTTAAAATGTCCATTTCTTAAAAGTATAAGATAATGCCAGCCTTTTTACCTAAACTTTACATGTATCACAACTGTCAGTCTATTTTCCAGATAATCTCAAGTCTGTGCTGCTGTTAATTGGTGTTCCTAAAAAGGAAAACGAGCTCTAGAAAAATTATGACTAAGAAAACTACTCATAAAAAATGGAAGAAACAAAACTTTCATTTCCTAATACATGAATAAATTTACATTATATGAATATTTCATATCAAAAGATATTATGGAATATCATTTCAGAATAGCATCAATTAGAAAACTCTAAAATATTGGGGACATTTTTAGTCTGTATGCAGGTTCAAGGCATTTGATTTTTTTTTGTTGTTGTTGTTTAATTTTGTATCATTGACTTAGCCATATGTACCTGTTGACCAGGGGAATCGAATAATGAGGCTCAGAATACTGATGAATTTCCCGTTTAAGTAACAGCATGTTATATTTATTGTGACACTAACTGACAGGAGAACTGCTGCTCAACACTCAACTGTAAAGTTCTATAATTTTCACCATACCTTACTAAGAGGGATTATTATCACCTTTATGCATATAAACAAAACAGATATTACACAATTGGACCAAAGAAAAAAAGCTTGATGTATTATGTTTGCATTAATTTAGGGTCTACAAGCATGTCCCAATTTTTCGAAAAAAGATCGTGGTTCAAAATATTTCTAAGTTTCTTTTTCAAAGCACAATAATTGGAACCATTATTTATTTGTTTGTTTGTTTATTTATTTATTTGCTTGGTTTGTTTTTGTCATTTAACATAGTGACTCCTGTTCTGCCCCACTCCTTCACACATACCTCCCTCCCATTTACACCTGAGATTGGTAAGACTTATTTATAGATATCGATGTAGGAAGCACATAGATAGAAACATATTTCCTGTACAGTTACAAGACATTCACCTATCAGTAACATTTTATTTCAAAAATGGCAATTTTTAAACATAAACTAATATAATTAAATCATCTTTAATATAACAAAATTACCATTTGTATAAAAATAAAGAGTAGTGGGGATGTGCATGAGCCTAATAATGATAAGTAGATTTAACTATTCTTTGAAAATGAAAATATTCAAGGTAAAAATTCAAAGATACAGAGTCTTTGCCTCATTAAAAGGAAAGTGAACATAAATTTGTACATAAAAAGTATTGTGAATATACTTGCAGTTAAATGCACACAACAAGAACATTAAAATCAAGATTGAGAACAGTAAATTTCCTTTCAAGTAATTTGATAATGGGAATATACAATGAGGAAATGTCAAGGGGCAGAAGATTTCAGAGCACAGCCAACCAAAGGGCCCACGCATTCTCATCCCTACCTCCTGTAAGGCTTAGCCAATCATAATCCAAGTTCAGAACATACTTCGGTGGTAACATAATCTCTGAGGATGAAATTATTTTATTAACATTATATGTAGCTTAGCCTTCACAAAACTTAAGAATTCCATTAAAGGGACTTAAGTAATGAAATTACGCTGATGAATTCCATTAGCTGAATTAATTTATGAACCAATTTCTATCAAATACTTGAACACATTTTAGTAATTTTCATCTTAAAATATCTTTTAACTTTTTATGAAATTTTCATGTGAAATAGAAACAATGATTAGTCTCCATTGATTAAATACAGAAAGATACTAGAAAATAGAAACAAATATATTTATCAGAATAACTAGTGGGCCTATATTTCTTCATCAGGATTTCAGGGGCAAATTGAGTGTGCTTTCTTTAAGCAGGATATTTAACACAAACGTTGGAAAGCCTCCAGCGCAAATGCGTATGAAGTCTTGTCCACTGGGTGCCAGGAAATTGTGACTTATGTCATCTGTGGAATGAAGGATATTTTTTTCTCTGCTGTTGTTATATAATTCACAATAGAAGAAATCAAAAAAGGCTGAAAGACACTGAAGAAAGTGCTCAATATTCTTAACTATCAGGGAAATGCAAATCAAAACAACTCTGAGATACCATCTTCTCCTGCCAGAATGGCTAAAATTAGGAACACCACTGACAACTTATGCTGGAGGATGTGGAAAGCAGAACACTCCCCTACACAGCTGGTGGAGTGCAAACTTCTCACCATTTTGGAGATCTATATAGCAGTTCCTCAAATGGGCATCAGTCTACCACAGGTATGGTAATTCCACTCTTTAGCATATACCCAAGTGATCCAAATCCATGCAACAACGACATATGTTCAACTATGTTCATAGCAAATTATTTGTATGGTAAGAACCTGGAAGCAACCTAGATGTCCCTCAATTGAAGAGTGGATAATGAAGATGTGGCACATCTACACAATGGCAGTGAGGGGAAGAAAAGGACTGGGATCGATATGCAAAAAGAAAGAGAAAATTTAATAAATAATTTAAAAGTGATGGGGGGAGTATGGGATGGTGGGAGAGAGGGAGGAGGAGGAGAGAGATGGAAGGAGGGGAAGGGAGAGAGGGAACTGGGGTTGATATGTAAAATAAGAAAAATAAATAATAATAAAAAAATTAGAGTAGGAAATTTTTCCTCTACATTTGCTAAGGAATGTTCTCTGTTAAGATGTTAGAGCAAAATATCAATCCAAAAACAAGAATTAGAATTTAGCATGGAAATGTCAAGAAGCAGGTAAGGAAGTTTCTGCTAGTCTGCCCAAAGACTCAGGGCTAAAATATCACACCTTGATCATCAGCACCATTCTCATCCCCTAAGATGTTTTAAAAATGATTCAGCACACTTAACATTATTATCGACATATGAAGTTTGTGGGGTGGGCAGGAGGAATACTGTTTACCCAGATAATACTGGAGACACAAAGTAGCATTTAAGTGAGTAACCGCAATGTATGTAGTATATATTAATATTCACAATGAAATGGTTCAATGGGAGAAATTGCCCGAGTTTCATCTCAGGATGCCCCAGAATGTACTCCCAGACATTTTCTTTTGACCTCATACATGTGCAACAGTACTTGTACACCTCACCTCTATGCCACACATACACAAGTAGACAAATGGATATAATTTTTACAAATCTTATAACTCATACTATTGAGTATATATATATATATATATATATATATATATATATATATATATAAAGCTGAAGGCTAGTTACTAGTTCTTATTGGCTAGCTCTATCTTACATATCAACACATTCTGTCAATCTAAGTTTTTCCACCTGGTCTCATCTTACCAGAGAGAGGACCCAGAGTTCTGATCTCTCGGTCCTACATTTTGAATCTCTCCTTCTCTATCTATCCTCAGATATTCTTTGCCTCCTAGTCCCACCTACCTTGCTCTCCTATTGGCCAACTTGGGGCTTTATTTAATAACCAATAAGAGAAACATATTTATATTTTTATTGGTATTTGTTTTTAAGTACATCATTTTGCTTGCCCCAAGAATTAAGTATGTTTTACAAATTAGAAAATTCCTTAGATGAACTGATTTCAATGTCAGATAAATGTCTTAAAAGCACTAGTTGTTATTTCAAAGGCAAAAAGAAAAAGGATGCAATATTTCTGTACTTATCTAGAGGATGGAATTATTTAATAACTTATAATTGGTTCAATATACCATGTTCTTTTCTGATCTTAAACAAGATACCCAAGACATACTGTTCTCTTAACATGTGCCTCATATTTATGCTTGGAATTGTTCTTAAAGATTTTACCGATTTTTAGAAAGATGAAATGAAAAAGGAGCTGATTCTGAACTCAAGGTTCCACAGTCTACAATCTGTGGAACTAGAACCCTGTCAGTACTAACTACTCTACAATGGAAATACCCTAGTATGTGATACTCTGCCAACCCAAAGTGAAGTTCTGCTCTCACCTGCCTTACTTGGAGTTTGCTTTTAGAATTTGATGCTCTGATTTCAAAGAATTAAGGGCTTAGCCAATTCTTATTTTATTTTTTTTACATTTTATATACCAACCACAGTTCCCCTCCCTCCCCTTATCCTGCCAACTAACCACCAACCCATCCCCATCCCACTCCTCCAGGAAGTGTAAGACCTCTCATGGGGAGTCAACAAAGCCTGGGACATTAAGTTGAGGCAGGACTAAGAATCTCCCTCTATGTCAAGGCTGAACAAGTCATCTCACCATGGGAAATTGCCTCCAAAATGCTGGATCATGCACTAGGGATAGATCCTATTCCCACTGCCAGGGGTCCCACAAACAGACCAGGCTATACACCTGTTGTTCACATACAAAGGGAAGTTTGGTCCCATGCACTCGCCAGCTGTCTATTTAGAGTCCTTGAACTTCCATGGGCTTGGATCATATGATTCTGTTGGTTTCACCATCATGATCTTGACACCCTAACTCATATAAGTCTTCATCCTTCTCTTTGACTGGACTCCAGGAGCTTGGCCTGATGCTTGGCTGTGGATCTCTGAATCTGCTTCCATCAGTTACAGGTTGAAAGGTTATATGATGACAGTTAGGGGTAGTCACTAATCTAATTACAGGGAAGGGCAGTTCAGGCATCTTCTCCAGCTATTTCTGGATCCTGAGCTGGGGTCCTCCTTGTGAATACTAGATGTAAAGCAAATGACAACCATACTACAATGCATAATGCCAGAGAAGCTAGGTTACAAGGAGGACCCTCAGAGGGAGTAACAAAAATCGTCATGGGACTTGGGAATAGATGAAATCCTCTCAGTAAACTGAAACAGGGGAATAATAGAGTAGCAAGGATGGGGAAAAAGAATACGAGGGAAAAGGATGGTTGAGTTGGGGGAAGGACAGAATGGGGAGGCAATGAAAGAGTTATCTTGATAGAGAGAGCCATTATGGTGTTAGGAAGAACCCTGATATTAGGGGAAATCTGACAAGGATGACCCCAGCCAATTTTATATCTAACATAGTTACCAAATAATTGCTTTTACTAGGTTAGGAAAATTGTATAAACCAGAGTCAAAAGGACTCCTGAAAAAAAACCTAATGCTAGAGATTAGAAACTAAACTATACCTTCTCCCACCACAACTACTTATTATGTGATTAATGACAATGGAAAACAAAAGCACATTGTGAGAATCCCTGTTTCATTCCTGAAATTAAGTTAAAGAACAACAAAACTAAATGTGACCTAAGGCATTCCTTTACATATTTCTCATACTTTCTCAGAAACAAAGCATTTTTGATGGGGGGGATAAGTACAGTTTTACTTTTAAATTTCTCATTTCTTCTTGTTTCTTTCATCCAGTTTTGTTGGCACATTTATTTACTCTTGCCAATAATATTGACACTTGTGCAAGTTGGTTGCAGAGATCTAACAGAAAAAGCTTATCATTTGTGATATTTGTCAGATAGAGTTGAATTTCTTTACAAGCAACACGAAGGGGATGAGGATTCTCATAGAAAATGAAGTGTGATATGTCTGGCACACCTTCTTTCTCACTTCTCTAGTAGGGGAGAAGGGATGATGGAGGGGATGAAAGAGATATGTTTATGTAACTGCTTGCTCATTTTCAAAGTCTCAGTATCTTTATAAAAACCCTAAAATTATTTTCAGCACTTACCACTCTGCTTCATACCAATACTATTGCACATGGTAATAAAGTTGCCTATACCAAATTGAATTTGGGGTTCTATTAAAGTCTGTACTAGAGATGTTGGTGATATAAATTGGTTAATTATATAAAAGGTCTTGACTTATAAAAATAGACAGCATGTATCATTTTCTTTATCTTAATGTCAGATAAAGCATTTTCCTTTTAAATACTTGTTTACAAAGCCAGGATTCATATCACTCAGTTACAAGGAACTGAGATAAGAACCATGTTAATGTCAAGGTTCTTTGGGGTTCCACAGTAAGCAGGATGTTTTAAAGTGCTTCTTGTCAAAGTGGGAATCTTCATCACAGCAAAGTCAGTATTTTCTTGTATATCTGGTGTAAAGAATAGCAACTATATGAAGGGGACAATAATACTGCATCCCTAGTTCTGACTGAATGGCGAGGCCTCAGGGGTACTGGATAAATTTGTCTCAGGTGTAAGTGCAAGTAATGGATCAGAGTTCAGAAATTCACTTTAGCTTTAAAATGCCATGTCTTCATGACAATACATTTTTTTTCTTTTATAATAAAATACATGTTAAGCAAACTCACATTTCTCAATTATACCAAGTTTATAATGGCTTGGCCTGTTAGCTGAGAAAAATAGATTAATTTTTAAGTTCATGGATATATATATACTATATATATACATATATACTATATATATATATATATATATATATATATATATATATACCATCTTTAATTTTCCTGAAAGGTGAAATATAATTTTGAAGGGTAAAACATAATTTTACAATGATTGTTAGAAAGGAAGAAAAAATTGGTCACAGAAACCAATACTTTATTAGGTCATACAACAGCACAGTATTCTTAGGTTGCAATCCCATAGATAAAACTATTTTCTAAAGAGATTTGGTTAAAAATAAAATGCATTTCTTACAAGAAGTCAGATTTGAAGAAATTATGGTTGCATAGAGTACATAACATCCCCATCTACTCATATGATGAGGAATGATACATGATTTTATTCTTTAGTAAGCAAAAGGTCAAAACTCTGGGATAGAGAAATGAGCAGTATGTAAAAGTAATAGCTGTATGAGATTTGAATCACAATCTCTGATATCTTTGTGGGACAGAGGCACCAGGATGCTCTGATGCAGCATGGCAACCTAGCTCTGGGTTACATGTCGTCCCTGCCACAAGTAAGTAAACATTTGATCAACAGAACACTAGCAAAGTAAAATTCCAGAAGAGAAGATATCTCAGAAATCTTCTGGAAGCATCAGAGTTTATACCAAGTTGTCATAAGCTTTCCTCAGAATCAGTCACCATTTAAAAAGTTGTCAAAGGGAGCTACTGGTACCTATACAGAAACTGCTTAAGTAATCTTCAGTGCAAAGACTCCTAGCAGATAGTAAGCCCAGTACAGTTGACTAGTGATTTCAGGAGCAAAGATAGTTTTTACATGGTGAAAGATGTAATAGAACTTTGACTTCAATGTGGGAGTTGTAGAGAACCAATGGATGTCTTTAACGATTTTGAGACAGGGAAAGATAACCAGCAGCTGTATGGATGAAAGTCTTCAAAGAAAAAGTTAGAGGCAAGCAGTTTAACAAGGAGGGACAATGCACACCCAGGTGATAACTGGGATGTGAGTCATGGTATCATCAGGAGAGATGGTGAGAAATGTTTTGCTCTTGGATGTTATCAGAGAACACTTTGATAATGAATTGATGTAACTGTGAAGAGATAGAGGATTTGAAGTTGATCATAAGCATTTGGACCTGAAGCAATCAAGAAGAGTGGAGCTGTCATTAGGCTTGAAGTATCTCTACCAGGAGTTTACATACCATTCTCATTTTTAGTAAACTGTAGGTATATCTACATTTGTAAACCAAGCCTAGCACCTAGATGTGTGTAAATTTTAAAAAAATGAGTCAAGGAAAGTGCGAGGTGGAATTGTGCATTGGCAGCAGTGATATTGTTAGCAGAAAACTGAGGAATCTAGAGTTATCTTCCAGTGTAGTCCCTGTGCATCCTGCTGCGTGTTATCAATGTGCATTGAGGTAGGAAGACTCACTCAGTCACTTCTGATGGTACCATCATTCCCATAATGGAATCGTGGACTGCATTTGCTGAAAACAGTTCTAAGGACCATAAAGCACTCATCATTCTCTGTTGCTGACTGTGAATGTGATGTGACAGGCTGCTGTAGGCTTGCTTCTCAACCATAATAGACCACACCTGTGAACTGTGAGCCAGAACACTCTTTCTACTTCAGTTGCTTTTGTCAAATATTTTTTTTATCACATTGACCAGAAAGAAACCAGTTAATCAGTTGCATCAAATTAGGATGTCATAAATTGAGATTTCTTAAAATGTGTTAGACTGGTGAGCAGGAAGATGTCATGAAGGCATAGAAAAAATGAGATATATCGCATCACTGTTTGACGCCTCCAGCATGTCTATAGAGGAACATTGCGAAGAAACTAAAAGTGACTTATGAAGAACCTAATCAAAGCCCGAGAAAGTACCTCTAGGGCAATGGACCTGCTCTACTAGTCCTTTGAAACAAGTAACGTTCATTAGAGGCAGTTAAAACTCCCAAATGATGTGAGCACAAAAAGATTTTGATTTCAGAAAGCATTTACAAGCTAAGCAGGTGGTTTACTTGAGCATGTTCATTGAGAACATTCTGAAATCCCACCTAAGTGCTCAGTATCCTTACTATAGAGGAATAACTGACTCACAATATAACTAGATTGTAATAGCAATCATATTTATTTAACATATAGCTTATGTGTTAAATGTATTTTCTCCTGCCACTTGAGAAAAATAATAGTCCCACTGTTTCACAGTGATTAAGATAAATATGCAAACTTTTGTTAGGTGAGTGAGGCCAAAATAACTATTACAAATAACTCTCCAAGAAATTAAGAAGATATAATAATAACAATAACATCTGAACTAAATTACTTCTATTGAGTCATTAGCCTATGCTGGTACTATATTTGTATTTTATTGTATGTGATTTTGGTTATTATGTTAATTATCTTAATTGAAAATTTCAACATTCTAAACAAAATTTACATCATTCTCTACTCCTCCCTCTCCAAGCTACAATCATCCCATTAGCCTCCCATTCTAGGTCCCCACAGCTACAATTAATTTTATATGCATATACACATAAAACCCATTGAGCCATGTAGTATTGCTCTTACATACATGTGTTTAGGACTTACTCACTTGGGATTGAATAATCTATCAGGTAACTTGTCCCTCCCAGAATCCTCTGTCTAACCACCACTAATTGTCCCACTTGCTCCATACATAAGGTGAGTATGATCTGTATGTGTGTGTGTTTGGGGGGGTGTGTTGTGAATTTTTCTCATCCACACTGGAGTGTTTACCAGTGTTATTATTATATAGGTCTTGTTTGAGGCAACCATATTGTTGAAATTTTATGGTTACTGCATCTCTGTCACGTAAAGACCACATTATCTAGTGTCAGTGGAAGTGTCCTGATCACAAATCTTAGAATCCTTATTCTCCTCTTCTGTAATGTTTTCTAATGTTTGAATACCCCATGATGCTTATTTTCTGCCTTTGAATTGTAGCTTCCACCTAATGCTTCAGAAATTCCTTTGATAAGGGATAGTAATGACACTAGTCTTTTGGTATAAGTTTTTATAGAGTACAGTTAGAAAACATATTGATTTAAGGAATGGCTGTGTCATTTCTTCTCTAGGGTCTATGACCTGTAAGCCATTGTTGCCTGTTACCATAATGAGGCATAATTGCTTCCCACTGAACCAGACTTGTTCATTAGACAGCTGTTGGTTACTCCTAAGACATAATGTGATACTATTACACAATTGGATATATCTTACCAGGAAGGTATTGTTGTGGTTCACAGGCATTACAACTGGATAGAATCTTGGTCAGAATAACTAACATAAGGAAAACAAAAATAACAAATGCTAGCAATGATGCCAGGAAAAGAAAACTCTCATTCGCTGCTGATAAGATTACAAACCAGTTTAAATCTACGGTTGAAAGAAGTGTGGAATATTCCTTAAACATTAAATTTGTCATCCCGTGTGAGACTAGCTATACCACTCCTTCATATATGCCACTGAAAACTTGACATTCTTCTATAGAAATACTTGCTCCCATTGTGAGATATTTGTACACGGTATGAAGACATATTACTGTGATTGGTTTAAAGAGCTGACTAATCCATTAGTCCATTATCTAGGCAGGAAGTATAGGTTGAACTTCCAGAAAAATAGATTAAGTAGGAGGAGATAATCAAGGTGTAGAGGAGATGCCAACAAAACATGCAAGGAGACAGACATGCAGAATCAAGGTAAAAAACCGCATGGAAAATGCAGATTAATAAAATCAAGTTAATTTAAGTTATGAGAGGTAGGGGGACAAACTCAACTAAGGCTGAAAATTTCATAATTAATAAGTCTCAGTGTCATTATGTGTGAGCTGGTGGCCCAAATAATAATCCAACTATTTATGGCATCCAATATGGAGGCTGAAATATCCACACGGAGCCTAGAAAGCTATCTCTAAGGTAGGTAGAACCCAGGTATAGAGGCTCTTTTAAGAGGCCCTGCTGTGCAGCTCAGCACTTGAGCAGCCAGTGTGCTAGGTAAGTATTTGTCACATTGTAGAGATAGCGCTTTTTCAGAGCAGCAGCAGTAAATATGCAAGGATGAAACTATTGTTCTCAGGAAACAGATGCAGAATGATTCCACAACCAGAGCCCCACAGCAGGTGGTGGGGCACTTGGAAGTTTGTCTCATGGTCAGAGAACACTGCAGGTATATAGTAAATGTAAAAGACTGAGAAAAACTTTAAACAGATATAGTAAAAAAAATGGGTATAGACTATCACAGAAAAAAATAAAAACTTAAAATTAATAAAGTCTTTAAAGATAGGAAAATAAAGAAATAAGCCATGTAAAGATGGGTAGTACACATACACAGGAAGTCTGGATCCTGTAATGTGCTTTGTTGAATCTGAATTTTTTAAATGCTAATATACAAAATCTATGTTTCTGAAAGAAATTGGATTATAGAAACTGCTAAATTAAACTAACCTATACATTTTAAAAATATCTTAACTTCAAAATGGAAGTAATAAAATATGTTGTGTTGGGAGATTCAATCCAGAGATCTTTTTCTTAGGAAACAGGATGATATATTCCTAAAATTGATAGGATAAAAGGGTGATTATTAAATCTACATTTTTAAAAATAAATATTTATTTAAATTAAAAAAATCTTATTTTAAATACCAATCCCATTTCCCCCTACGTCGTGTTCTTCCATGTCCCCCAACTACCCCTATCCCGCCCTCCAGGAGGGTGATGTCTCTCATGAGGGGTCATTGAAGTCTTACCATTTTGGGCAGGACCTAAGCCATCTCCTAGGTATCTAGCCTGAGATAGTATTTCTCCATAGGGAATGAACTCCCAAAGCCCATTCCTGCAATAGGGATAAATAGTGGCTCCACTGCCAGAGGCCCTATAGAGTGTTGAGGACTCCAAACTGACACCTACTTTCAGAGGGGCTGGTTTGATTTTTATGCTGGCTTCTCCGGCTTTACAACGGGGGTCTATGTGCTCTCACTTGGTCAGGTCAGCTGTTTTTGTGGGTTTCTCCCACCATGGTCTTGTCCTCATTGCTCATCACTACTCTCTTTCTATAACTGGATTCCCAGAGTTTAGGTCAGTGCTTGGCTGTAAATCTCTAGTTATGCTTCCATCAGCTACTGGATGAAGGCTACATGAAGACTTTTAAGGTAGTCATAAATCTCATTACATTCTTAGTTAACATCATCCTGGTGGATCCCTGGAGACTTCTCTAGAGCCAGATTTCTCTTTAAACCAATAATGGCTCTTTCTATTAAGGTATCTCTTTTCTTTCTCTTCTTCACTATTCTTACCCCAACTCGATCTGCATGTCCCTCATGTTCTCCCCCCTTTCCTCCTCTTTCTCCTAACTCTTGTCCAACTCACCCCCAAGCTCTCCCGTAATAAAGGTAATTTACTGCAAGCCAACAGCCCACATCAAACTAAATAGAGAAACTGAATGTGATTCCTCAAAAATCACTCTCTCCATCTCTCTTTAGTATTGTACTGGAAGTTCTAACTAGAGCAATATGACAACAAAGGAGATCAAAAGGATACAGATTGAAAAGGAAGAAGTCAAACTTGCACTGTTTGAGGATGATAAGATAGTTTACATAAGTGACCTGAAAATCACTACCAGGGAACTCCCCTACAGCTAAAAAAATCAATCATCAAAGTGGCAGGATACAAGATTAAATCAAAAAATAAATCAGTAATACTCCTATATATAGATGATAAAAGGGCTGAGAAAGAAATAAGACAAGCATCACCCTTCACAATAGCCACAAACAATATAAAATATCTTGTGGTAACTCTAACCAAACAAGTGAAAGACCTGTATGACAAGGATTTAAAATGTTTAAAGAAAGAAATTAAAGAAGATACTAGAAAGTGGAAAGATCTTCCGTGTTCTTCGATAGGTAGGATCAACATAATAAAAATGGCAATGTTACAATAGCACCTACAGATTCAATTCGATCCACAAAATCCAAGATCAATTCTTCAGAGACCTTGAAAGAACAATATTCAACTTTATATGGAAAAACAAAAGGCCCAGGATAGTCAAAATTACCCTGTATAATTATGGAACTTCCAATGGCATCACTATTGCTGAATTTAAGCTCTACTACAGAGCTATGGTAATGAAAACATCTTAGTATTGGCACAAAAATGAACAGGTAGACAATGGAATTGAATTGAAGACACTGATATGAATCCACATATCTCTGAACATACGAATTTTGAGAAAAAGAAGCTAAAATTATACAATAGAAAAAAGAAAGCATCTTCTGCAAATGTTGCTGGCATAATTTGATGGTGACATGTAGAATACTGCAGATAGATTCATATCTATCCACATGTACAAAACTTAAGTTCAAATGGATCAAAGACCTCAAAATAAATTCAGCCACACTGGAACTTCTTAGAAAGAGAAAGTGGGAAGTACTCTTGAATGAATTGATATAGGAGACCATTTTCTCAACATAACACAGTAGCACAGACACTAAGATTGACAATTAAATCTCCTTTTTAACTAAAAAGCAACTCTTAGCCCGAAATATTTTACATTGGCATGGAGTTTTGAATATTGATACAAATTTAAATTTATTTTTGTTAGAACATACTCTATATAAGATTTTACTCTTGTTTAAAATATTTTTGTATATTTTTACAAACTTATGGTTATTTTGCAATGCAAAATAATGTAATATAAAAATTTCTAGTCCTTGAAAATTATTATTACTAAAGTTTAATAGTAAGTCATCTAGGAATCAAAATTGTGACCACGTTAGGTATGCTGTCAAGGTCAAGCAGAGATATATTTTAAATATTTTAAGCAGCAGAGCCTTCAAACGCTTTAAAAACCTAGAGATATGGTATTGAAGATGAGAGGGTGGTCAGGGGGGGGAGGAATGGGAGGGAGGAAGAGAGGGAGGAAGCGATATAAGTAGAGGGAACTGAGATTGATATGTAAAATAATAAATAAAAAAATAAGATGTTTTAAACACATAAAAGCTTTTCATGAAAGTAAGACATTTCTAATCCTAGCAACACCAGTTTACTTTAAAAAGGAAAGATGGACATCAAAAACCTCCATATGAAGAGTGCTTTTATTGTGTCAAAATTGGTCACCTGGCAAGAAACTGCCCTTGAATCTACTGTTGCCAGTATACTGTCCAAATTGGAAGACCAGGACACAAAAGAAGTGCTGTACTTTGCAACAGCAAAAATTTCTTTCTTGACAAAAAAAATTCTGTCAGATATTCTAGGCCTTCCTGAGGACTAGCTCCCATAGCACCCGGAAGATGCTATGCAAATATTCAAGGAGGAAAGCTACCAATATTATTTTAGATGATAACACGATAACATGTAGACAAGATCGTGTAGTATTTCTATTACCAGGCAGACAAAGGATAACAGATGGAGTGCTGCAATTGTTTTCCAATAGATTGGGTCATTAGACTTTCTTGAGTTGCATTTCTTTAAATGTGTAGATGACTTAGTAGCTTCAATGGGTCATATGGGATACTTGTCTTTAGGTTCTCCAACTGTAAAAAAAAATGGATGTGATTAACATACTGTGAGGACAGATTTTGTAAGCTATATAGCTCATTAATGAGACTTCCTGTCCTCCTAGGGAAGGATTGGAGTGAAGAGTCAAATCAAGGTAGAAGATGAAGAACTGAAGTTGGTCAGAGATGTCAATTTCTCTCAGTCATCACTGTTGAACACACCAAAAAAAAAAAAAAAAAAAAAAAAAGGAAGGAAAATCCCCAGGAGTAGAAGAGACAAGTCTATCACCTATCACTGGGCTAATGGAAAGATAATGCCCTCCTATTACTACATTCACCTCCATTAAAGCTATAACTTGTACTGACCTTGGTACCTCAGTAAGTGACTCAGATATTTAGTTTTTAAAAAAATCCAGAAATAAGAATGAATGTCCAGGATTATTTTTGAACTACCTAAACTTTTGGTGGAAGAGGGGACTACCAGTTTGAAAACTTCTGGCCAGTGCTTCAAGGAACTTGCTCCATGGTATTGGTTATGAAAGACATTCTCAAACTTTTATTGAATAGAATCTTTGTAATGAAGCTGTTGAGACTTTTGTGAAACTTATGATTTCATCATATAGAATATGTGACTTTTTAATCTATAATTCACTGGTTCCAATAGTGCTTTATTCAACAAAGGACTGCAGTAGTAAGCCTTTGTTTAGAATGGCTAAAACTATCATTCTAGGTACTCATTCTCCCACAAAACCATGACATTAATAATCTAGTGACACAATAGCCTGATGTTTTAGAAGCATTTCCAAAGTGTATTTTAAGATTTATTATAAGCAAAAGGGCTATCACATTTCAAGTAGCTGATATTTTCCTAAGCATAAATATATCATATAAATAACTATAAGTCTTCAGAGTTCTCCTAGACAATTACAGAGCATTCTAGATGATTGATTGTTATTGGGTTTAGTTTGGTTCAACTATTCAGTTGTCTTTCTGTCAGGTACATATAAGATTTTTCAAACAAAGATGTGATCTCTATTTTTCTCATCATTTTAAAGTTTTTATGCTCCCTGGACAAGCCCTGATGCACTGATGAGAGAATAAATATTAAGGTGGTAACTTAGTAGGAGCAGGATTTAGGCAATGTTGAAGGCCAAACAGGTGCTTTTCTAGCATTCCATGTACAAATGCTTCATGTGATACCTTTGAGAGTACACAAACTACTTTACCCTTAAAATATAAACTCACAATGTTAAGAATGTAAACTCAACCCTCAGTTATGTGTTTTTTCTTTATTGATAATGTAAATATTATTGCCACAACATGTCAAAGTCAATAAAGATTTAGTTCCTTTAATTTATATTGTGACTTGGAGAATATTGGATCAGAAACTCTGGACTTCAGGAAGTTCATGACAATTGATGGGGATAAATAGGTAAGCCTATCACATCAGAATGTAAACACACTCAGCTTCACAGAGTAACAGATTCTCAGAGGCTGCATATTGAAAATGGCTTCCATTTCCAGTAGCACTTACCAGATATAATGTACATTTTGTGATAAAAAGGCAGCATCATGGTAAATTGCCAACTAGGTTATCTATAGAGAAAGCATTTCACAACACTGGTAGGATCACGTCAGTTATGTAAGATATTGACATCGAGTCATAAAAAATGCTGAGCTCTCTAAAAACTGAAACCAAGTTTAGCTGAATTTCAAAACAGCCCTGAAAAGGAAGAGTTTTTTTGCCAGTCTGGATTTTACTATGCTAAGAGTTTGAAGAAGAAAGAAATGGAAGAATCAATCAATTCTCATTAACCCAGAATACAAAAATATGTGAGACTCACTGGTAGATAATTTGATTTAGTCACAAAAATCTGGCCAGAGCATAAAAGCAATTTATAAATTTTTAGGAGAAATTTATCAAAGTGGTGTTGTATTATATGATTTCATTTTCTAAATGTAAAAAATAAATATGCTAATACTGAAAATTTCAAATAGGTCAATTCACCTTTTATTTTTTTCTTCTGATTAGAATTCCTTACATAAAAAAGTAACAAATATGCATGGAATTCTAGGACAACTTGCCTTGCAATTATTTACCTACAAAACATACAGGAACCATTCCCTGATAAGGAGACTTTGATTATTTTATAATACTTCTAGGGGATGGTTTGTATCCTGCTTCTGCTCCCCACTTTCTCTTTAAACACTCTGTACCTTAAATTTTATCTTTTATGAGGGAGAAATTAAATCAAAATTAAGAAAGAAGGGGTCATCAATTTGGAAGGAAAAAGGATAACACTGAGGTTTTGAAGTGGGGAGAATTGGGAAGCATGATGTAGAAGCAGGGCTCATTTATAGAAGTCTCAAAAATTAAAACAAATTAAAATTCAAGTATGTGTTTCATCATCTTCATAGTATTTCTCAAGTAACTAATTGTCATGTATTGACTGGTATGTAGCACATATGTTCACTGCATTTAGGCTGTGCTGTTTCAAAGCACAGTAATTTTGTACATTTACTTTATTAATAATTGCAATAACAGGAAGATGATTACTAAATATTTGGATACTGCCAAATCAAAGTTTAAATTCAGTGGGATTTGAGAATATTTCATTACAGATATTTTACAGTCACTTAGGATAAAGTTTTTCCACTAAATGGATATCCAAGTTTAATCTGACATTAATGTAATTGGGCTAATAATATCTTAACTCTGAGGACTTTTCTTTCCATTATTAAAATTTTCCTAGTGACTTGGTGAGCTGTTCTCATGGCTAACATTAAAAATATGACACTTCATCTATTGGAGGGTATTAATGGCTGAGAAGCATAAGTGACATGACTTTCTTGAAATTGAAATTATCTGCATTCCAGAGCTGGAAGCTCCCTCTCCACAAGCACATGGCTAAAAAGTAGAATAGCAGAATGACTACATTCAGCAATAGCAGAAAGACCTGGTTTTCATTTGTCCTATTAATGTTAAATGCAATGCTAATTAGACTATGGCAGCCTACTTTTTAATATTTACCTCAGATATATAATATGAAAAATATATATGGGGGGTTAAGAATATCTCAAAACTTTCTAAAATCCCATGTCATTAAATGTTGGCTGTGATGGATTGCCAAGCACTGAAATGAAGATTAAGATGAATATGAAATTCTCTGTTTCAGTACCCTGCATTAATTTTCATCTTCCTGGAGTGGAATAGGAATAATCACAACAGAAAACAGTTCTTTAGGCCTTTGATTAACTGAAAAACCAATTGCACATCCATTCCAAAAATTTCCTAAATTTATCTGTGTTTCTTATATTATAGTGCTTATTGGAATTTTCTATCTTCTTCTCTGTCAACAGTTGTAAGACCTTTGGGAGACAGCGTAATTAAGTCACAGTTTCTTCAATTTCTAAGATAAGAATAATGCTCTGGAGATTGTGCATATGAAAATGAAATAAAGTACAGAGAAAAAATTGCATAATACTTTACACACACTAAATGCTCAGTAAACACTGTTTTACATCCTTTAAAACATGGTGAAAAAAAAATAATGATGATGACTACAAGTTTCCCTCCCACAGACTTTTCTTATCTATCAGTGCCAAGAATTTTAGCTATACCTTAGAACACACAGAACTCATACAAGATAACAAACTAGACAGAATTACCCTCCCATTTTCCCCTCAAAAAGGTGCTCACTATATAGATATCCTACAGTATTGGAATAAGTTACATTTTCCCTTTTGGAATTAAAAAATAGCTCTTCTCATTCTAGGCTGCACAACTATATATGTGCACAGTGATTGTATTCTTTTATTTCAAGTGCCATATAAACCAACTTAATCAAAATGATACATTAACAATGAGCATAGAACAGTGTCTAGAATTCCAAATAAGTAGGGAGAGGGAACTGGGATTGACATGTAAAATAATAAATTACATTAAAAAAAATGCTTTGACTCCAAAATTTAAGTTCAAGGACTAGATACTGGGGAAAAAGGATTACTAGTTTTGTTTCCACAGAAATTGAAAAGTTGTAGATTCCAAAATGTGGTTTGATCAAACCAGACTGCCTGAAACAGAGTACCAAGTGATCCTACATTCAAAACAGCTGGACAAAGCAGCCTTGCAGACCAAAGCCAGGATTTCTGCATTTTCTTAGAATCCCCCATGACAGTGTCCCTTACCAGCAGGAAGTAGTTTGGAAAGAACGACACCCAAATTCCCAAATATTGTCTATAAATGTTTGTTTTCATTTAAATGGACTTGTTTATAAAAATGAATAAATAAAGAATATATATATATATATAAATAATATCATTTGATGAAATGATAATGGTGAGTAAATAAGAACTCTGTATCCACAGAGTTTACAAATGCTTGAGGATGAGATGCATTAGGAAAAACAATCTTGTATATTGGAAAGAGAATTGAAATAAAACAGAGATATACAAATGTGCAATTCTTTTATTTATATATTTTTTCTGGTTTAGGTGATTTATTCATATATTAAAATCTATTTCACAGACTAGAATTATAGAGATTTAGTTTCTGGTTCACATTCTATAATTTTGATATTTGTGAGATATATTTATGTGTGTATGTATATGATACTTTTTAAGGTTTTTGTAGTATGACATGAGGTAGGGAAGACTTTGTTGCCCCTAAATAATTATTTAAAAGACTATTATTTTATTATTTTCCTTGAATTGTTGTGATGATTCCTCAAGAAGCTGGAAACTGATCTACCTCATGATTCTGTTATACCACACTTAGCAAACACTCAAAAGACTATATCCTATCACAAGGACACTTGCTCAACCATGTTCATATCTATTCTATACATACTAGCTAGAAAATTAAAACAACTTAGATGTCTGTCAACCAATAAATGGATAAAGAGAATGTATTACATTTATATAACAGAATATTACTTTGCTTTAAGAAAAAAATGAAATATTGATACTTGCAGTTAAATTGACAGAGCTAGCAAAAAACATCTGGAGTAGGATAACCCAGACCCAGAAAGACAAATATGGTATATATTCATTAGCCATTTAGTCTTTGGTAAGCAAGCTTCAATCCACATAGTACAGACCTTATGTATAGATCAAAGGACTAGAGAAAAGGATAGATCTTCCTAGCAAAGAGAAATAGAATAGATACTTATGAAGGATGACAAGGGGTAGGAATGGAAGTATCAAACTGAGAATTGGAAAAAGAAGGGTGAGGGAGGGGAAAAGGTGAAGAAGAGATAAAACCAAAGATGGAACCTAATACAGTAGAAGTTTTCCAAAATATATACCTGTAAGAAGGCAATCAAAATGAGATCACCAGATAATAGAGATGGAACCAGAAATTGACTAAAAGTGGTCTAAAAGAAAATGTCCCTAAAGGTGATGGCATATTTGGGAGTGTAACTTTGTTGGAGGAAGTGTGTCATTTTGGAGGTAGGCTTTGAAGTTCATTTTGCTAAAGCTTCCTTTAGTATGTCTTACAGTCAAGTTATTGTTGCCTGCGAGATGTAAGACTCACAGATTGTCCAGCACCACATATGACTATGTGTCTCCATACTCCCCACCATGATAATAATGGATTGAACTGAACTGTAATTGAGTCACCTCAATTAACTATTTTCCTTATTAGAGTTGCTGTGGACATGGTGTGTCTCTTCACAGCAATAAAAATCTTAAGATATGTATACCTATAGTCTCAGATGAAGATTCTACTACCACAAATGGATTATATCTAATCAAGCTTTTTGGTTAAAGAGGTCTCAAGGGAACCCAAAAGAAACTCCCACTATTATTGCCAAGGCTATTTATTGGTTGCTCTACACAATCTTGCTAAAGATAGCACATATACTCATTGAAAATGGAAAAGTTGACCTGGTGCCTCTCTGAAGTCTTCTTTCCTATAATCTGATGTTCATTTTACCTAAATGATGTGCATTTTACCCTAAAGAGAAAGGTAACCACATACTGAACTCCAATCCCGTTGTTCTACAATGACCTTCATGTAAGATACACTAGTGCAAGAGTGGCACAAAGTTTGTGAGAGTAACCATGCACCATCTGATTAGATAAGAGACACATTCCATGACATAGACCTATGCCCAACAATGCTGGGGAGGCCAAGTAATTAGAGCATATAGTCTATAGATCTAGAGGAAAATAAAATCCTACTGTTCTGCTAAGGGAACATAACCATAAAAATGACTCCTATCAATGTTCTGCTACATTCATACATATCTTTCTCAGCCTTCAAAGAAGCTTCAACCTACATTTGGTGGTAAACCATAGTAACATAATATGCTGCAAATTAAAGACCTTGAAATATTTAGTCCTAAATGGAATGACTCCATCAAAACCTTCTCTGCAGGGCTCATGGAACTCGGAAAAAAAAATGGTAGCAATAAGATTTTAAGTCCCAGAGGGAATGGAAGACACCAAAGAAGCAAGGACTGGATCAGATATGAACTCACACAAAGTGAGACAGCCTTTAAGGCTTCCATGGCTCTATGCCAGATGGGGTGCTGTGTTGAGGGAAGAGGACACATACACCCTTTCAAAAGCCATAGCTATCTCTAACTGATGATTATTTACAAATAAAATATTTAGTTTCTCCAAATGAGTCTCACTGGGAATACAAATCCCATTTAAGTTCCAGCCCATGTTCAGCAGTAGAGGGCTAATATAAAAACAAATTCAATAGCATCTTTGGAAGTAATTTGTCTCATATTTTGCATGTCATTTATTAATCTACTTATTTATTTATTTACTTTACTGGTCCTTTATGGATATATCATGACTTCTACTTTTGTGTTTTGATAGGATCCCTCTGTGGGTAAATATGTCTCTATGTCTTTATGTGTTTGTGTGTACATGTGTCTTCTTTGGCTGTTTTTCTTCTTTTTTCTTTTTCAATTTGTTTCTTTTTATCTTATTTTATTATTATGCTTTAGTGGCATATTTGCTAAGTATAGACATAGAGTAGATGTGGATGGGAGTGGAGATAGGGCAGAACTGAGGAGAAATCATAATATACTATATGGAAAAATGTCTATTTTCAAAGAGAGAAAAAATTATATTTACCACATCTGCCTCTATTCTGTCCTTCCTTATTGCTTTTACATGAAGTTTTCCCCAGAGTAATTAATTGAGTAAGGCAGTCAATAGACACCAGTTACAGCTGATTGTAGAGGTTACAATGAAATATTGCTTAAAAAAATAAGAATATGTGTATCATTTGGGAGTCATCTCTGTTTTATGTATGCTAGCACCTGTTTTGGACACTTAGATTAGAAAGAAAGTGAAACAAATTTATACATAGCATGAAACCTAATATATGTATGACCTGATACTTGGCATGTAATTATTTATGGTTTCAGTATTATATAAAAATCTACTAACTAGTAAAACTGCCTTGTCTTACATTCAAAAGACTAAGGAATACATTTTGAAAGTGAGTGTCATGATATAATAAAACTTATCCTTCCTTATGCTCATTTCAACCTCCCACAAAATTTCTTCTATGACTATAGCAATCTTATACTGATTGATATCAAAATAGTCTAACATAAACAAAATCTCCCTTTTAGCCCCTGACTCAGACAAAGAAAAGAATATAAATAGATTGGATGAAAGTTCAGGACCCCGAAATATGCATAAAGGTTTAGGATGCTTAAACATAGGGACACTGAGAAATACTTCCCACAGTGGAAGAAAGTTCTTTTCAAATTTCTGAGGGTTCTGTGTTCAATAATAATTAACTTTAAATGATCCCTTCAGATAAAATCTTTGGCATTTTATTCCGTAGCTGTCCCTCACCTCCCTCTTTTTTGATACTTAAAAACCTTTCAATAATAGATCAAAATAACAAGGATTAGAATCAGTGAGCACAAGGATTTAATTGGATCATAGAGAGTTTGAAAGGCTACAAATTACTATTGTACCATTTGGATGTTTCTAGGATGGGTAAAGAAAGGAATGACAATATTTTTTAAACCCTTAAAATATTAAAAATGAACTCAAATTTCAAAAGCACTTAAGAAACCCAACTGAAAAGGAGACCTTTCTAACCATACAAGTCTGTTCAATGAAATTATATAACATGAAAATTTATAATCATATGCTCATGGAGAATAAAAAAGTGATGTTGTACATAAAATATGCTGAACAATTAATAGTTAAAATTAGCCAATTAGGCTATTCATTCCAAGATACCCTTTTTATAAGGAACTTGATGTGTAATTTCATAGTAATTTTGAAATGAACAATACACATTTAATATATTCACCACTCTGCAATAGATAATAAAATTATACTTTTACTAAGACCCTATAGCCTTCACCCACACCCACACCTTAATCCTAATTTCTCTCATTTATAAAAATATTTAGCTAATTTACATTGTCACAAATGATAACTTTTTATATTAAAGGCCATTTTCCATATTTTTCACATAGACATATGATTTGATTCCTGAATCATATTGCTAGACAATAAAATTGATTTCAAAGTGTGATGATTCCGAATTCTATCAAAATTAAGACTTTAAATGCAGAGAGTATTTGACAAACTGACTTCATATGTTTTGGGTAAATATACTGAAGAGTGAAATTGTTGTGTTGTATAATAATTCAAACTTTTATTTGAGTAATCTGTAATGTCCATGATCTCTTACATTGCTACCAGCAGCTTACTTTGTAATCGTTTTTTTTTTTTTTTTTTTTTTTTTTCTCTTTTTCAGATCTTTACCTACATACCTTTATTTTCGTAACAGACATACTGACAAGAAATTGTCTTACCGTGGTTGTATTTTTCTTTTCCTTTCAATGGTGGTTGTTAAGCAGTATTTACAATTTGTTGGCTACCTTTATTTCATCTTTGGAATGTCAATCTGTATCCTAGGATTTAGGATTTTGTTGTTTTTTTTTTTTTTCTGTTTGTTTTTGTCTTCTTGCTCTTCAGTTAATATTCTAATGCATTTTTAGGTTCTTAACTGTGCAGCAACTTATGCAATTACATTTATGTATTTTTTTTCCCTTGTTGCCTGTGGAATTTGGGCCAAATTAAAAAAGAAAGAAAAAAAGGAAGGAAGGAAGGAACTGCATTCCTAGACCAATGTTTTCCCTATATTTTACCCCCAGGAATTTACTGTTTCAGTTCCTGTGTTCAGTTTTTAAAACTACTTCTCATTGGTATTTAATGTGGTGCAAGATAAAGTCAAATATCATGCTTATCCATGAATAAAAGGGAATCTTTTTCCACAACACCATGTATGGAATAAGCCTCCTATTGTGTATTATTTTGGGTCTGTCCCCTTGAAAATGGAGTACCCTGGGGGAGAGGGGAAGCAGTCAAAGGCAATGGAGGACAAAGGAACATGGCCATGAGTCAACTAAGCAGGGCTCACATGGGCTCAGAAAGACTGAAGCTGCAATCACAGGGCCTGCATCATTCTGCACCAGATCTTCTGTACATATGCTATGGCTGTTAGCTTAGTGATTTTTTTGGGTCTCCATTGAAGCATGTAGCTCTAGCAGGCCTTGCCTTCTCAATTCCCCCCAGCATTGCTAAAACTGCTAGACTGCATTACTAAAACTAGCAACCAAGTTCAAGACCATTCTGTTTTGTTCTGTAGGATTCTCTAGATGTCACTTGGTGCAGGGTGTAGGCCCTCCCCAGTATATCTAGGTTATGAGAGTATCCCTCAATTGGGAATGGAGTCCCAAAGTCCCAGGAAAGCATCCTGGTTCCACTGCAAGAGTCCTCATATACTGTCCAGGCGTCCTAACTGACACCCATGTTCAAGGGGGCTGATTTGGTCCTATGCTGGTTCCCCAGATATCAGACGGGAGTCCATGAACACCCACTTACTCAGGCTAGCTGTTTCTGTGAGTTTCTCCCATGTGATCTTGACCCTTTTGCTCATCACTCCTCCCTCTCTACAACTGGATTTTAGGAGTTCAGGTCAGAGCTGAGCTATGAATCTCTGCTTCTGTTTCCATCAGCTACTGGATGAAGGCTCTTAAGTGTATTCAGCAATAATATATCTTCAAAGATCCTGACAAATGTGGATTTTACCTTAGCTCTCCAGAGACCATGGTGATCATTACTTAACAATGTCCTGGATAGGAATGCTTTAAAATTTAGATAGGAAGTAGAACAAATGTGTCACTGGGGTATATAGTGTTGATCTAACACTCATAAAGTGAATATACAGTTGAACAGGAAACAACACAACCTTCTCTGAGCAGATGTGATTGTCAGCAGAATGCTATGGCCTGCTGAGGATACACTGCAGGTCATTGCTCTGACACTGTAAAGAAGCATGAGTACCACTGTACATATAACTGACACTTTCAAAAAGAAGTACAGAGTACCTTGTGGGTATTCAAACAGGCATAAAAATAGATATCTAGATCAAGGGAACAGGAGGACCCAGACATAAACTTACACAGCCATAGCCTCATTGAGTTTTGACCAAAATGTCAAAACATAAACTGAAGTAAAGAAAAACTTGAGTAAATAGTTCTTGGATAACTAAAAAAAAAAAAAAAAAAAAAAAAAAAAAGAATGCAAAAGAATACAGCTGGGCCCTCTTCACTATAAAAAGAGAAGTTGACTCAAAAGGACTAAACATCATAGTGTACAATAAGAGGTGTAGATATGGATGAAGAAAAGGTGGAAAAATAATCGAAGATATAGGTATAGACAAGGCACGTTTTGAATAGGACTTCAAGTTCTTTGGAAATAAGGATCACAATGGTAGATGAAAACCTATGAAATTATAAGGGTTCTCCATAGTAAAAATATTTAGCCATAAAAATTCTTTCAGAATTGGAAAATAATATACGCCATCTGTATACCTGATATAAGATGAATATTTAAATATAAAAGGCTTAATAAAATTAGTTTTAAAAAATCCAACAATCTAACCAATAATGGACCAAAGAAACAGTTCTCAAAAGGTAAAACACAAATGGCCATTAATCAACAAAATGCAAATTAAAAACACATAGAGTTTTCTTATCATCTTTTTACAATGACAAACATAAAAACAAAATTTTAAATGCTAGTGAAATTATAAACAAATTGAACCATTTTAGACTTTGGAGGTCATGCAGTCAAGTCCCTATGAAAACCATAAGTATGGAGATACATCAGAACAAAACAAAACTAGTAAAACCATGCGATACAAGTCTATCACTTCTAGATATTTGCTCAAAAGATTCAAGACAACATTAAAAACATCTACATTAACACAATCCATAGTAGGTAAGTCAGGGAATCAACTTAAGTGTCTAAAACAGAACAATGGATAAGGAAAATATGGTAATTTTATCCACTGGAAAATTATTTTAAGCTATAATATAAGGTAAATCATCTTCAGAAAAAGAGATGGAATGGGAAATAATATTATTATGTTACTTATTATAATCATTAATTAATTAAATTATTTGTCAAAGAAAGCAAATAATGTGCTTTTCTCTTATATGTGCTTACTACATTTTATGTAAATAGCTAAAATTATGTCACATACATGGTATCTAAGGTATAGAATTCTGGAGGAAACAATCCATACGTTTAAATCTATGGAATTCATGGTACTGTCATTCAGCATTTCTAACAAAACTTATACACAATGCCAGCTTTACTGCTTTCTCTTTCATCTAAAAGTTTCTTCAGCACATAAGTGACATGGAAGATAAGGCAACTGCCATTGTCCTACAGGAGTTCAGAGTTCTAATCACACACACACACACACACACACACACACACACACACACACCAAATAGGAAAATGTCCCTGATGAGTAAAGCTGTTGAACTTCCTTCTTTCTCTAAGTAAATATTGGGAAGAAGCCTGTTTTTCTGAGGCTCTGAACCTTAAAACATGTATAACTTTGATTATTTTATACTGTAGAACCCTTTTAAAATTTTTAAGTGAAAATAGATTTTTTTCATACAATTCTAACAATAGTTTCTCCTTCCTCAATTCCACCTAGATCCTCCCCATCTCCCAACCCACACAAATCCATAAATTTTGTTTCTCTCAGTAGAATACAGGCAACTAAAAACTAGAATAGGAAATAAACAAACAGAAAGAACCCTAGAAAAAGCACAAATAATACATGCAGAGACACATATTCACACACAGAAATAACATTCAGCATAAATTTGGAAAATATAATATATAAGCCAAAGACCCAAAGATTTTTAAAGCACAGCCAAACATTTCAAAACAAACACTACAGAGAAATAGAGAGAGAGAGAGAGAAAGAGAGAGAGAGAGAGAGAGAGAGAGAGAGAGAGAGAGAGAGAGAGAGAGAAATAATTTGTTTTGGCCATCTACTACAGGAAGTGGAACCTGCCTTTAAATTGTGGGTGCATACTCAGTGAGACTCATTTGGAGAAAGCTAATTTTCCCATTTTTTAGACTCAAGTGGAATAAAATCTGTTGTCAAAACAAAGGGGTTTTGAATGTCAGTTCTAGGTTTAAAAGAAACCCAGGTGTTTATCTAGTCTAAATTGCATGTGTGGCTGCTTGCATTTGGTTTAGATCATGTGTAGTACATACAGAGACAAAAAGCAATGCATCTGAGACAGAGTTGGTATCATTCATACTTGTTTGTTATAATTCACTATGGGGGATGGGAAGTAGAAACAGGAGAGTGTGACAAAGAGAAAGAAAACTGGAGAATCAGCTTGAGATGTGTATATGAGGTAGAAAGAAAAAAGGGGATAGAAGTAGGGGAGAGAAAGTGGTGGTGAGGAAATGATGGATACATTAAAGGAGTTGGGTGGAGAGAATAGAGGATTATGATAACCAGAAAATCATCTATTTACACTAGTACAGAGATGGGTAGTAATGAATGAGCTACTCATACAGGAAATAGATTTGTAAACAAGGTGAGTAAAATAGGAGTAGGGAATATTTGCAGGGACATCTTACTGAGGACCTTGGCTTATATCCACAAATATCCACAAAATTCTCAGTGGTTGAGTTAGGACAACAAGGCCTGGAGAGTTTAAAGAGGGTCACTGTGCTGTGTTGCCAACATATAATTGCCAGCAGGAGGTTCTGGGCACACTCTAAAGGTAGAACTAGCCAGATTTGCTTGTAGACTGGATAGCTTGGAAGGCCAGAAAACATGGACATGGACATGATCCAAGGAATTTTCTTTAAGTACATCCTCTGCATATATATATATATATATATATATATATATATATATATATATATATAATTTTTCTTTAGAACAAGCTTTTTAAGGAGCAGATAAATTTCTAGTACAAAATATGATATAAATAAACACTTCTAATTATAGAATTAACTAAAATATAACAAAAATTTTAAACATTTTGGAAGGTGATGCTATTTTTTAAATAAATCAGGACAGGTTTGCATTTAATATTTCTTTGTAATCAACAAATTCATTATAAAGTTGAATTAAAGAAAAATGTAAGTATACTAGAATCATTTAGTAACATTAGTTAAAAAGCATCTCATTAACATATATTCACAATCAAAACTATAATAAGAAACATCCATTTCAAAACAGAATATTAAGAGTACATGAGGCAGTTGGTACTTAGAATACATCTTGAGAACACTAAAGTAATTAAAATGTCATTTCCTACATATTCACTCTACAGATTTTTCAATTTTAAGAACAAAATAGTACTAAAGAGAAGGGGTAGTGATATAAGAGCCCACCCTTAACCAAGAAGCCATTTGTAATTGATGCCGTGTAAGAGAGGGAATATCAGTTTTCTCCAGGAGAGTGAAACTAGGTATAAAAAATGCACTCCAGGGAATCCTCTCCCAATGCTTGGCAGTAGTTGGCCAACATAAAAGAGACTCCACGTATGTTTAGATTGTTGGTTGTTTTTAATTTTTTTTGCATTCTATTACTATTATTTGAAACTTGTTAGTTTTCTTGTGCTTGTGTGCAATTTGATGTTTGGTTCTTTCTTTATTATTTTTGAGGGAAAAAAACATGAATTTGGGTAGTGGGGGAGTTATGGAGGATCTAGAAGGAGTTGGATAGAGGAAAGAATAGAATCAAAACATAATGCATGAATTTTTTAAATGTCATTAAAGACAGAATAAAAATAAAAACAAAAGTTAAAGTGTTTAATGTGCTTGGGCTTCCTAATTAATATGGGTTCTCCTCCACATTAATTTATACTCATTTTCTCATATTGTGTGACTGATTGTTAAGTCTCTCAATGCCACTATCACTGTTATGGAGATAGATAATAAACTTGGACTGTGGAAACACACAATGAGATTATCATTATATGTATTTGCTCTCCATTCCATTTTGCAAGATGTCAGAGTTAATAAAACAGGTCAGGAATCCTATCCTCATGGCTGTAAGTAAATCTATGGCAAAGAATTTTTAATTCAACAGCTAAAATCTTAATGTGAAAGTTAGTGTTAACAGTAAATTCAAGATATACTTACTGTTATGGAAAAAATAACTATATTACTGACTCAATGTGTTAAACAGAAAAGAGCAAAATGCAAAATGTGTGTAGCCAATGAAAAACTTTCTGGTGTTTTGGTTAGTAATGCATAGTAAACCACTGTTCCTGTTAATGACTACTATTAAAACTTTATGAAACCTTCTTTTGACAAATTAAAATTTTAATTACACAGTCCATTGCCTTTCTGTTCTGTTTTGCTCTGTAATAGATTTCCCAAAATGTCTCATTTTGGAAAATGGATTCATTTTCCTGTAAATAATTCAGGTAAGAGAAGTGCATATTTGATAAATAATTTTTTGATTTTTTATTCTTTCATAGTTTTATACATGCATACAATGCATCTTTTTATTTTAAAAAATTCATTTATTTTACATACTGAGCTCAGTATTTCCAGCCTCCTCTGCTTCTGTTCTCTCCCCCCCCCCCTACTCCTATCCCCATCTACTCAACCTCTGTCTCTATTCAGAAATGTGCAGGCCTCCCATGGGAGTCAACAATGAACGACACATCAAGTTGAGGCAGGACCAAGCTCCTCTCACTGCATCAAGGTTGGGCAAGGCAACCCAGCATGGGGAATGAGGTCCCAAAAGCCAGTTTAAATGCCAGGAACAGGTCCTGATCCTACTTCTAGGAACCCCACAAACTGACAGAGATACATAACTGTCACATACATGCAGACAGCATAGATCAGTCAGTCCCATGCAGCTCCTTAGCTGTCTGTTCAGAGCTGGTGAGCTCTTACAAGCTCAGGTCAGCTGTATCTGTGGGTTTCTCTGTCATGACTATGACTAGCCCCTATCAGTACAATCTTTCCTTTTCTCTTCAACAAGACTCCTAGTACACAGCCAAATGCTAGGCTGTGATCTCTGCATCTGCTTCCATCAATTACTGGATGACTATTCTCTGATGACAATTAGGATAGTCCCCAATCTGATTATAGGAGTAGCAAGTCAGGCATCTTCTCCACTATTGCTAGGAGTCTTAGCTTGGGAGATTCCCTGGCACCAAGTATCCTCTGAATACCAAAACATAGCCCTTCAATATCTTTCATTATTCTTCCCATCCATACTTGCACCAACCTGCCCAACCAGATCCTTCAAATTCCCATATCTCTATTACCACCCCCACCCCAACCAGGGCTCCAATTTACCCAGCAGAGATCTCTTCTATTTTCCCCTTCTCAGGGAAATCCCTTGGCTTTTATTAAGAGGTTACTTACTATACACTGACAAAAATAATTTTGTGGTTGTTATTGTTCAAGAAGAAACACTATGTGCTGAAGAGATGGCTTAGATCATAACCAAGACGTCAATAAGAAACATGCTTTGTGAAATAGTACTTTATATGAAAGCTTTGGCTGATATCAGTGCCAGTGGTACAATTGATAAGCTTTATGAGAATCTTATACTCAAAAGACAATAAATAAAGCTAGACAGTATGAAAACACATATATAGATACATACACATACATAATAATTCCTGTTTATTAAAAGTAGACATCTGCAGGAACACTCTAAACAAATAGAATAAAGTGAGAAGGCAAACAGCAAGGCTGACAGAAAGCAGAAAGATAAAGGTGGACTGGAGGAATCAGTGAAAATGAAGTATGGATGGAAAAGTCACATGGAAACCAGTTACTTCATAAACTAATATAGAAAATAAAATTGTAGTCCTCAAAGAAAACAATTTCACATGTTTCTAGCAGCTGATATCTTATTTATTGAAATAGATGTAATGAAATATCCAATTTATATATTGGTATTTTGAATCCTATTTATTTGGTGTGGAAGAAAAATATAAATATTTATAAATTGTAGGATATTGAGATATTGAGATTTTCTTTCCTAAGGATGAACAATACTGAGTCTGAATAAAAACCATTAAGGTTTCAAAGCCATTTCATCTTCTTACTTTCTAAGAGTTTTAGTTTTGACCATCCCATGACAGCTATGGCAAAAAGAGTTATTGTCAAAGAAAGATTTAGATGCAAGTTTTAGATTACGTCTCCTCACCCCAGTTAGAGAAATGGGAAAATCCTGTATTGGCAACAATTGTTATGCTATTACACAGGGAGAGAAAAGGCATATATTCAGGCAGATTTTTCCAACTTCGATTGTTCCCAAGAGTGAAAGGGAGTAATTTTTAGAAACTAATTCACTTATCTAGACCTCCTGGGAAAATTGTGAGAACTAGTTCAACGTGCCAAACAGTACCCTTGTGAGCTCTGAAAACTACATACCCAACTGACTTTTCAAAGTAGTTTATTTTTGGAAGAGGTGTTATTTAATATATAATAATTAATGTCTATCAGTGGCTCACTTAATAATTTTCTAGTTGCTTTGACTATAAAAGTATTTAGATTAACATGGAACATCCTGAGACAGTAATATAAAGGGCCCTAAAATGTTTTAAACAATGATGCAATTCCTTAGACTATGGAGCCACACCTTTATTGCTGGATGCTTTTCATGCATAATGGTCTGAGAATTTTGCCCTGTTAATGAGAAAATGACAAAAATATAAATCACTTATAATCTTGGGACTGACAAAATGAAAAAGGCATCAACTATAGATTCAATTGTATATTTTTAATATAGTCTTATTGATGCAGATTTTTCGTATTTCTACTGAGTAAACAAAACTTCAGCATCTTACTTAGATGTCTATGAACCATCTCCACTAGTAGAAAAATACTAAAATTGGAAGTTTTATGTTATGCCTGTTGGGTTACCAAAGAGTTAACATTATTATTCACTCTTTTTTCATACATTTCATTCATTTATCAATTTTGCTCATGCTGTATTATTGATTATTTTCCTAAACCTTAATATATTTCCATTCATTCCTCTAAATTTATACATCTCTACCTCTCAATTTAGTTCTCTTTAAATACATGGAATTGTAAATTCATTCATTCATTTTTTTCAGTGATTTATCTAATAAAATTGGTCATTAACATTAGTAGGCACACTATATAGATTCATGTTTCTTGTTTCCTTTGTATCTTTAAAGAATATATTGGGAAATATAGTGTGAAGAATCTATGAAAAAGCAGCTTTCATGATGTGAACTCTGGGAAGCACTTCATGGCGTAGAGTTTTCAGACTTATTGGCATTGGTCAGGTGTGGTCTGCTGACATTGCTGCAGTGACATTATTTTTCAGGCTACTTACCCAGGATGATTCTAATCTCAGATAGTGATGCTGAAAGGTTAGTGATAAATAGTGTAAGGTTAACTTATATGCTAATTGACCTTTTTCTTCTTCAGAACCCTTTTCCATAACTGACTTCATTTTATGTTCATAACACTATGAGATGGAAATGAATGCTCCAGCAATCAAAAGGTCACTGCATTTGCACATGGAAAATGGAACCATGAAAGAACAAGTGATTTACTGAAAGTCCGGTGAGCATCACAGCTTAGTTGTGTGACCCATCTGCTGGTCAATTTCAACTGATAAAATGCTACTTGACTTCTTTATATACTAATATTTACATATGAGAGAACAATGATACCAAGCTCTGACATTAAGAGGAGCTGCTTGGGAAAAGGGGGGATCTTTTCAGTTACAAGAAAGCACTAAAGGTGAAAGCCATTATCCTTTCACCAACATAGTACAGAAACCTGCTTTTTTAACACCTTTAATTCATCAGTTAACACTCATGATGACACTATCAATAACAAAAGAAGATTTTCTTCATGAGTGGTCTGATTTATCATTAAAAAAAAAAAAAGGAGATCCTTTTAAAGAACTTCTTTGCTGATTCATTACCTTACCCTTACTATACTTTTAACATTAGTTAGCAGTTCCTACAGATCAGTCCCTACTTTGCCTGATGGTATCATCTGTTCTTCATGAATCAGCAGGGAAATATAGAACTCATTGAATTTAATCATCCTTAAAAGATTTCAGCACAGAGGCCTCACTCTTCCTGGGGAGTGGATGGGGGTGGGACTGGGGCAGAGGGTTAATGGGGGCATGGGAGGATAGGAGGAAGAGGGAACATAAGATCGTTTCTAATTTAAATTTAAAAAATACAAGACTGATCCCATCTAACAATGTGAGCAGCTTTATACAGACTGACACTAGAAGGTGTGTCCCAGATTGAAGAGGATCATCCCACCTAAAAAGATCCAGATTTAGAGCAAATCAATCAAGACAAATCCCCAACAAGTGTTCGCAGCCACTTGAGTTTTAGTTAGTTCAAGATATAGTCAAGCTAACAACCAAGAACTCCCATTATAAAGCCACCATTTTTCAGTTTAGCACACAATAATATCACCTTATATCATGATTAATTTACTATTAAAATAATAACCAGGGTATAACTATATCTAATATGATTTAACTATTCACATACAATTGCAAACACATTGTAGATTTTAGAATAGGTAAAAAGTGCCTTGAAGAAGACAAAACTAAACCTAGAGAAATATCCAGAGACCTACAAGACTGACCATAACTAACAACTTGAGCAACAGTGGAAAGGCTACCATAAATGCCCTTCCCTGATAATAAGATAGATGACTAACTTATCCACCATCATGGAGCCCTCATCTAGTAGCTGATGGAAACACAAGCAAACATCCACAACTAAGCACTGAGCTGAACTGGAATCCAGATGCAGAGAGGGAGGACTAGACCAGGCTGCAGAAACACATAGAGACAGATGACCTGAACAAAGAGGAGCTAATGGGTCCCCAGACTGATAGCTGGGAATCTAGCATTGGACTGACTCAGAGCCCCTGAACATGGTTCTCGGCAGTATAAGGGACCTTGGACAGTAGAACCAGGATATATTCCTGGTGCACAAAAGGACTTTGGGAGCATATCCCCCATGGAGGGATACTCCCTTAGCCTAGAGGCATGAGCTTGGGCCTAATCCCTACTCCAAATGACTTGACATATTTAGATGACCCCTCCTGGAAGGCATCACCCTACATCTAAAATGGGTGGGATGATGGGAAGGTGGTCTGGGTGCATGGGAAGGTAGGATGGGAGGTAGGGAGAGAAGGAAGGAGGGAGGGAGAGAGAAAGAGGGAACTGGGATCGATATGTAAAATAAGAAAAAAAAAGAATGTATCTGCAATGTTCATGACGGCATCCAGTTATAACAGCACCATTTATTGAAGATGCTTTCTTTCTTTTTTTTCATTGTCAAAGATCAGGTGTTTATAGGTGTGTGGATTAATATCAGGATCTTCAATTAAAAAAAAAAAAACAGGAAACAGGTCACCTGAACATATGATCAGAACTCATCAACCTTTTTTCTTCAGTCTGAAAGAGATTATTTTAACTATGTCATTCCTGATGTCTCTGTTGTAAAAACTGATTCTGACAGTGTAGCACAAAATCAGATTTAAAAAATAATTGAAAATTACATGTGCCTTTTTTCTAATAAAACTGTTTGCAAAGTAGGTAACAAGTAGGATTTCCTCAATATACTATGGTTTCTTGAGTTAATGATAACAAGAGAGCGTTCATCAGAAAAACTTGCTTATTGTCAATAGCAGATCCATGGTTGATAATCTTTGTCATTGCTTTAAACATGGTATTCATGTTTCTTCAATTTCAAGAGATCCAAATCTTATTACTGATTGTAGAAGGCCGACAGTCTAGCGTCACAATTTTTACAACTGGCAGCTTAAGTAACATTTACTACTTTTGTATTTCTTACTAATGAAACTCTCTATGTAGGATTTGTTTTTAAATTCTGCCTAGTGCAGTGATTTTTCATTCTTTGACTTTCCAGTCTTTACAATTAAATCTCTCAACATCCTCATGTTGTTATCATGTACAGGCACCATACTGTACAGTGTTTATACTAACACAAAATAATCAAACCTATGTTTTAACTACCATCTTTCAGTTTTTTCCTGCATGTCAATCATGTCAAAAAAACTTATCATATCTGACAATCTTGTGATTCTTATCAAAATATTATTAAAATTATATTTTTCTATGGATCTGGCAAGTAAATCCCTTCCTTAAATGAACACATACTTCTAAACAGTTCAACAGCAGCATATTTTCATTGTGTTATATATAGTTTCAAAAATCTCCCCTAGACAGGGTTGCTAACACACCTGCATCTGATAAATTCTCAGAGAACCAGAAAGAGAAAGAAGCAAGAAAGATGCACTTTGGTTACTCAGCTCAAAAGAGTTTAGTTGAACATAATCTACTTTCATTTAGACTTTCAAAGACTCCTTGTAGGTGTCTTTCTGCACCATGTTGAAACTGAGCAGAAGAAAGGAAGTAGAATGCCCCCGTGATGAAAGCCCCCTTCCTATCACCTCCCCCTAGTGTATTTAGCAAAATAAAGACAAATATAAATAATAAGTTGTACACTTTTACTCAGAATAGATACCTAGTAAAGAAAAATAAACAAATATAGAAAGGATTCAGAAATACTAACATTTATACAATAAGCCAAAATGAAAGGCATCGAAAGCATCTAATACCTAGATAGACACATTCTTCTTTTTAAGTGACATAAGTTTTTATAATGTCTTCATTTCACAGTAGGATACCATGCTAATAATGAAATATTTCTTTCCAATAAGGAAGTGTTACTAAGCAATAAAACCAGCCCATTATAACCCAGATTTTTAGCATTCTATGTATGAAAATATTTCTGCTAAAGACTTACAGCCCTTATGCTCTATTCTATGTCTTTGTACTGTGTTATTTGTGACACAATATTTGTAAAAATGCACTGAATCGGGCACACAGACATAACATTCCATCTCTATATAACTCTGACATCCTTATTCTTGTATTTGTCTGGCAACAAAATGATAAGAATTTATTGTATATTTGTACATTCAGTGCATTTACATTTTATTTTCACTTTAAATAAACTTTTTTTTTCTATTAATGAAGATTACATTGAATAATGTAATTGATTTTGTTTGGTTACCCTGAATAACTTAATTAGTTTGTGTATCATAAAATCTAATTTAAGAAAGGATGTGAGGTGCATTGGCAGGAAAGACTAAGACTGCAAAAAAAAAAAAAACAGCTGGAGAGAATAAGTAATGAGGATTGAATGAGAATGTGCAGGAAGCACACATATGTAACATTGTCATTGGATCTAAGTTACCAAAGTTGTTACAGAATTTGATATTCATGTTTTTGGAGTTTTAGCAAAGAGAGACATAATTATAGAACTCCAGGAAAATATACCTCCTATCAATGAAAGCAAGCATTTTTGCTATTAATAGCAGCAATATTGACAAGAATTACTGTGGAATATTCTGTGTCCCACTCACTGTTTCTATGCATTTATTACTAGAAGCCACCTTATTCCCCACCCTGCCCCCTAACACACCTCAGTTTCTACAAAACCTAGGAAACTAAGCAATGATGTTCAGTATGAGAATTTTCCTATGATTTTCTAGAATGTTAGTAATTCTGGGAAAAGAAGTGCAGACTCAGCAACCTATATAAAAGGAAAGAGAAATGTAAGAATATCATCTAAAGGCTGTAGGCAGTATGCTTAGGAGCCATATGTTTGCTGAATGTTCCCACTAGCAGTTTAATGGGAGATTCAATATAAATTCCCACAGACACCTGAGTGCTTAAGGTAAAACTCTGAAACTGCTAGCAGATGCTCAAAATGATTTAGATGCTCATCTTCTTGGGTATGTATACTTCCTTGGCAAAGAAATGCAAACTGGATTACAAAATGGTTAAAATAATAGCGATTGTAGAAACAAAACTAAGTATAAAAATTCCACACATTAGTGTTTCTTCTTAAAGTAAAAATGGGACCTCTTTAAAAATCAACTGTATACGTTCAACCTTGAAGTATATCCCATTCCTCGAAATATATATATTGTGAAAAGAGCACCATCCAATTCTGTCATTTTATATAAATATGGGATTGACTGTTAAAAAATGAAACAAGAATAGTTTTACTCTAAAAGTCTTGGAAATTGAAAACTACAGTCTCCAAATACCAATAGCAATTGCCATCAGGATTCCCCGTTACAACTTTGCCTATTAGCAGGAATCCAGAAAAAAAGCACTTTTCAAGGAGACTTAAGAAAGGTGTAGAAAACAATACCAAGATTCCAGTAGAAACAGCACTATCATTAGGTTACTTTTACATCTACATTTGAGAAAGGAAACTCATTAATTTTCCATGGGAAAGTATGAGGAGAGACAGAGCAACTAAAAGTGGTTTCTCATTTGCTAACAGAAAAATCAAAGAATGCAGTAATGACACAGAGAATGAGCATAATGATGGGAAGTAGGAGAATTGGTGAGATGAGAGTGAAATGTGCTAATCTGATCACAAATCTTATTGGGAGGAAATAAGGAATGCAGTTGCCCAGGTAATATATACATCTTTTTTATTATTTATTTATTTTTCTTATTTTACATATCGATCCCAGTTCCCTGTTCCTTCCTCTCTCCCTCCCTCTCTCCCATCCTCCCAAGCTGGGAGGGTGGGCCTCTGACAGAGAACTGTCTATCCACACAAGACCACCCTGAGTCCCTGCCTGCCTGACCTTTGACCCCAATCTTTGGGCCTCTGCTGGAGAGAGCTTGAACCACCCAGAGCTACATACATTGGACTCCTGCTCCACCTATGACCACCGGGAGAATAGCATAGAGAGAGATAGATTCCACCTACACCCACTGGAAGAAGCGATGAGAAGACAGCAATACAAGAAAACACCAAATATTAGAAAGCCAAGCATGACACCACCAGAATCTAGGGACTCCACATCAACTAGACCTGAACACACCAAAAAAAAAAAAAAAAAAAAAATGAAGCAAAAGACGACTTAAAAAATAACTTCATAAAAATGATCGAGGCCCTCAAAGACGCTCTGCGAAAATCCCTTAAAGAAATTGAAGAAAAAACAAACAAAAAATTGCAAGAAATGAACAATTATCTTAAATTAAGGAAAGCCAAGAAAAAACAATCAAACAGTTGAAGGAAACAAATCAAACTGTTCAAGATTTAAAAACTGAAATAGAGGCAATAAAGAAAACACAAATTGAGGGAATGAGGGGATGCTGGAAATAGAAAAACTGGGCAAACAATTGGGAAATACAGATGCAAGCATAGCCAACGGAATATAAGAAATGGAAGAGAGAATCTCAGGCACTGAAGATAAACTAGAGTAAGTAATATATAAATCATAAGGTAAAGCAATGAAACCATTACTTAATTTGGTAAAAGTAAAAGAAGATGTGATTGTATTATTGTCAATTACACACCTAGGAGGCGATCCTCTGTGCACACCTATAAAGGATTTTCTAGATTAGCCTCTGAGAATGTCTGTTAGGGATGATCTTGATTACTGTAAGTACTGTAGGAAGACCCACGTTAACTTGTGGATATGGGATCCTATACTGTGAAATATGTTGTCAAAAAGAACACTCAGGCATGTGTTGTTTACTTATTTGCTCCAGATTGTGGATTAAATGTGATTAGGTTTGTCAAAGTACTGCCTCTGTGTCTTCCTCACAATGATGGATAGTAATGAGAAATTATGATCTTAAAAAGCCCTTTTCCACCCGAGATGCTTCTTTTCATTTTATTTTTCCATAGCAGCAGGAAAAGATACTAAAACAGAAGCAATGAGAATATGAGGCATAATAATGAGATAATAGTAATGACCTTTATAAAGAAGATAACCCTGGCTATGTAAATTGAGGGAAAACCATTTGGCTAACATATCTTTGATATATGTGAAGTATTTACTCTGGCTTCTGGGTACATGCCCACTACAAGAGGATATAGTGGACAAAACAAGACTGTAATGACATTCAGATACATTGATAACACATGCCTTCCTTTGTTCAGATGAAATTTTCAATGAAATACCAAAGAGGGGAGTGAAAACAAAAAATGAGAAAAAAAACTAGAAAAGGTTTAAGAATATAATTTAAGTGATATTAAATATTTGGCTAAAGTATGGTGCCAAAAACAGAATTCCAACGGATTGAATGAGATTTTATTTAATCTCACGTGTTTTTAATAATCTAAATTAGACAAAAGTTGTACATGCAATTGTATGCTATGTAAACTCTAGAAAAAGACACAGGTCTAAATCACTACCATGTATGACTCACATACATCCTGTATATCACTACTGATAACTAAAGATCCATATCTTAAAATCCTAAAAAAAGTTCCAAAGTTCTCTCCAATTCATTGTCTCAGGACTCAGAGTAGTCATATGGGAAATAAGAAAGGCTACATTGTCTTGACTAAATAGAATTGGCTAGTAACAGTTCTTATTACATAAACAAGAAAATGAATTTTATATTTTCATTGGCTTCCTTTTTTAAAAGATGATATCTAAACTACCTGTTCTGTCAGTCCCACAATACAGTGCACTTTAGATTAAACATTTCAAAGGGATAACAGATAATGAACTTTTCCAGACATTGGTGTGTTTAGAAGTTAGCAAGAAATTTTGGCTTAAGTCAATATCTGCTATAATAATAGGATACAGGAAAAGCAATATGCAAGTTTTATTTTTCTTCTGGTCCCATGATATTGTCATAGAGTCTTAACTTTTGGTAATTGAGAGTTACTGTTTGACTTTTCTTCACATTTTATTCTCTACAAAGATTCTGAAAACCTATGGAATTTACTCCTGATCATGAAAATTGCAAAATTGTAGGAAAGGATGTTAAAACACTGAATATTCATATCAACATTAATGAAGGATGCCAAGGTACAAGAAAGTTGCATATTTAGTTCATGGTAATTATATCAGTTAATTCCCTCTCTGTCAATATACCAACACAAGATTCTTGGCTGGTTTTTTTTTTGTTTTTTTTTTTTTTTTTTTCAGACTCACACAGAACAGTATCCTGCTTCAGTCATGTTTATTTCAACGCTTAGATTCATGTCTTCAGATTGTTTATAACAGAAGGACCTGAATTTTATTATATCCCTTTTAAAGGCAATTCTCTTTCAAGATTATGATTACACTCAATTAATTCAGTCAATAAAGGTTTCATTCTAAGTGGGTTTTCTACTGGTTTTAACATTGAAAAAAAAAAAAAAACAGTAAGCCACAAGCAATTTTAAAAGTCTGGTTTTGAGTATTCACATTTCCTAATACAATGCTTAAAACTAGATGTTGCTTCTGTGGACACTGACCTTTTGTAAGTATTACAGTGTATTTTTACTACATTAAAGTAATCACACTCTAGACAGGTTCTCCACAGCAAAGTTAATCACTCTTCTCTATGGGTCAAATGGCACTCTCCATTATGACATAAATAGCACTTATCAAAGGGCTTGCTATTCATTGTACATGTTCCTCCATCACTAGCTGTGAGTTCTAAACAGAGAAAGCAGCTGTCTAATTCATCTCCTTGTTTATATTTTCAGCATGCAGCATCTTACCTGAACTTTGAATCACACAAATCACATTTCTAAATAATTGAATGCAGACAATCAGTGAATCACATAAGGCCACAATGTCCCTTGTGAGAAGAGTCAAGGAGAATCAAGGAAAGAGATGTATTATAAAATGTTCACTTTAAAATATTTACCTCCATGCTGTTTATACAGTCATCACTCAAAGGAAGTATTAACTGGCTTCCTAACTATCCAATAGCTTGAGTGTTAATATGATGAGGAGGATCCTCACAGAACCATGAATCAAAGGTGAAGGAAATAGATCTGCTTAATCATGTAGTCTAGCCTTTTAGGGCTACACAACTAAACTTCAAATAAATATCTATCCCCCACTTTAAAGATCAATTAGTTTCCAAATGAGTGTGCAATTTATTTTAAAATAAGAAAACCTTAATACTGTTTAAAAAAATAAAAGCTAACTTGATTTTATAACTCATTATTCAGCATCTTGTAGCACTGAGTTCCTTTCTACCTTTAATTATCTGCCTCGTTAGTAATAAATAAATAGACATTATAATAATTTTATTTTAATACATCTATTAAAATCATGTTAGTGATACTGATATTTTGGGTCCTTAATCCATTATGCATTCTGGGATCACAAATATTTAAAATCATTATTGAAGTGTGTGTTTTGATTGCTATCATTTTGTTGGATTTTTGCTGTTTGTGTTCTACTACTATTTTGTGTTTCAGTAATTACAGCTATATTTCTTTTCTTTCTATATTCTCTTGGCTATGCTCTTTCCTCTCTTGATGTTTAGTGCATATAAAGTACGGGTATGATAGTTATAAGAAATTCTTTCATTTAAGGAAATTTGATAAAAATAAGGATTTTATGTAAACCTTAATGTTAAAAAATTATCTTACCCTAGAAAATTAAGTTAATAAAATCTATTTTTAATGTATATTCTTGTTACTTGAGAATTCCATATATACAACATGTACTAATGAAATCCATCACCCACTCTCTCCTCTCTTATTACTATCTAGATCCTTAACCCTATTAAATTATTCTGATTTCATGTTTGTTTGTCTTTACTCTGTTAACTTAAACTCACTGACTCTACTTAATGCTGACAGTATGTGATTGGTTTTAGCATCATTGACTGGATGATGAGGAGGCTGCACCCTTGAATGAAGCTGAGTTTTCTTCTACCAGAAGCTATAAATTGCCAATAGCTCCTCAGATAGGTGTGAGACTTTGTGATAACCCCATCCTTCATGCTGTAATTTTGTCTGGATTTATCTTGCAAAAGCCTGGGGTATTCTGTCATGAATGCCATGTGTTTACATATGCAGTTGCTTTGCTATATCCAGAATACCATTTTTCCTGTAGTAGTCTACCACATGATACTCTCACAGTCCTTTTGCCCCTTTTTTGTAATGATCTATGAGATTTATGAAGAAGAGGTGTCTTAGCTAGGGTTTCTATTGTTGTAATGAAACACCATGACCAAAAGCACCTTGAGGAGGAAATGACTTATTTGTCTTACACTTCCACATCATTGGCCATAAGTGAAGGAAAACAAACAGGAGGAACTCCATCAGGAGAGGAAAGTAGAAACAGGAAATGGTGGAGAAGAGAGGCCACGTAGGAGTGCTGCTTAATAGCACCTGCCCAGGGCTTGCTCAGCTTATTTTCTTATAGAATGCAGGCTTGGCACCACCCACAATGGGTTGGGAAATGCCATATCAATATTTAATTAACAAAATACCCTACAGTCTTTTTTACAATGTGATCTGATGGGGACATTTTCTCAATTGATGCTTCCTGTCAGCAGAGGCTGATGTAGGTTATTTCAAGTTGACATAAAACTAGGCAGCAGAGGAGATATGATACAAATGGAGTACCCCACAGTTAACACAAAATAAAATTTTATGCATATGTTAGCCAAAATTCAAAATGACACAAAGCTAAATATTAATCAAGAATGCTACATATTCAGTGTAAGTTAATATGTCTGACAAAGAGCAATCACAATTCTATATTCTATAACATATTAGAAGAACATAGAAATTTTAATTTTATTTATTTATTTATTTATTTATTTATTTATTTATTTATTTTTGGTTTTTTGAGACAGGGTTTCTCTGTATGGCTTTGGAGCCTGTCCTGGAACTAGCTCTTGTAGACCAGGCTACACTTAAACTCACAGAGATCCACCTGCTTCTGCCTCCCAAGTGCTAGGATTAAAGGTGTATACCACCAGTGCCTGGCTAGATGAACAAAAATTTGAGGACAACATTGACTTATTCATTATTTAATTTCTAAGGAGAAGTGCATGATTTCACATATTTGTCAGTTTAACCCTGAAGATCTGAAGGTTATTCATGTCAAAGTTTAAATTTAATAGTGTTTGTCATTCAAAGCATCGTTAATTGCTCTACAGATGTACCGCAGAATTCCCCATTTAATTTTACATACTTTTCTTGAATATATAAGACAGGTCTGTCATAATTTCAAGAAATTTATCCAAAGAGGCAACCTCAACTTCATAGATGCCTCAATTCAGCATCCTTGTACCTTAGCCAAGAAGGGAAAGAGGAAGAGGGGGTGTAAGAGGAGGGAGGGAGGGGGAGAGGTAGAAGGGAGGGAAGCAGGGAGGAAGTGAGGGAGGCAAAGAGGCAGAGAGGGACAGGGCAATTTGACATTAAAATGTGTCTCCCACTTAATAGGTTAAAGTGATAAAGGTGATAATTTTCCTCCTCCTTGGGGAAAATAACTGAGATGAAGGCTTAATAATAAATCCACTTTGACCAAAGCATATTTCAGTCTAAAGGTTTAGGTTCGACTTGGCCGTAAATTTCATAGCTAACACTTTTTTTGTGATGTTTTTAGTTGTACTAATACTGTTGATTGAAAGAATAGATGACCTCCTCCTTTAAGAAGGCACACAATGAATCATATAGTTTACCCAAAGAGAGAAAGCTGCATTATGAAAGCACACTAACTGCTATTCCCTGAGGCCTCTTCATAGTCTCCACCAAAGAAAAATAGTCTCATCATAGACTACATCAGTTTTTTTCAGACATCTGTAGGAATAAACAAAATAAAAAGAAAATGAAAAATATAGAAAGCATATATTGGAAACATTTGATTATTTTTGGGTAGATTTCAGAATATTAAAACACATTGGTCTTTTCCTTGAGACAGTTGTTTTTGTTTTTTGGTTTTTTTAAATGTATAACAGTAAGAATTCACACTTTAGAAGTATTTCTGTTTACATCTCAAACAAAAATGCAATTCATATTTGATGAATCTATATAAATGTATTATATACAGTATGACAAGATTCTCCTGGCAATATTCCTAGATATGCACTACCTAAGAATGTCACAAAGACCTGTGTTTGGTTAGTGTTTAGGTTTGGTTTGTGTTATTTTTTGAGATTCTATTTCATTTGTTTTGCCCTGTATATTTATTATGTACAATATAATGTTTATAAGTATAAATACATTGTATAACAACTCAGTTTGACTAACAAAATATGTATTATTTTATATTTTTACTATTATTTAGTGAGAACACTTGTTAATCTTGGCACTATCTGAGAACACAGTGTGCCTTTAAGTTTAGCCAGGAAGTTGTACAGTGGTGTTGAACCTATTCCTTGGTAAATCTCACATCTTTTGACCACAAATCTCCTCCCACTCAAATACAACAACCCCTGAACATTAACATTCTCATTTCTTTTTCACTGGTAGTAGCTTACTGAATTTTTCATATATTTGAAATCATGTTTGTAATACCACATCTGACTCATTCCACGTAACAATATTCCTAAAACTAATCCATGATTTAGGAGTTACAGGAATTAATTCTTACTTAAGATTAAATAGTGATAAAATGCATAGGTACTTGCCTTTGAGCTTCCTTGTCATGGCATAACAAGTTTACCAACCTAATTCTCTTAGGGATAGACTGTGTTTTCACATTTGAAAAATACCTAAAACTGGCTTTTTAAAATCCTTTGATAAATGAGGTACTTAATCAAAGTCATATAATTTTCACTTTAATGATGTGCTGAACACAATGTCCCCATTATATTTCACAGCTTGATATTTTTACTACTTAACAATCTGCATTTAAAACACTTCTTTATTGTATTTAAAATTAAGCATTTATATAGAATATATGAAATTTGAAAAGTTATGCAAAAATAATTAAAAGAAATATTTCACAAAAAGGGATTATCTGGGAATATTGCTTTGATAGAATTTATCTTTTCTCTTTTTCTAATAACTCTATAAGACTTTTGTAATCATAGAAAAACTTTCATTAAAATCATTACAACTTTGGAAGATTTATGAATATAACTGTGATAAGCATGTGCTGTTCTATTAACCACCTACATAAGAATCAGGTCTTACTCCTCCATAAGATCTCAAACTCCTCAAATAAGTGAATCATTACCACTACTCCATGTATTTAAATGATATTACTAGAATATACAATACTGTTTATCAGCACGTGATATAAATGACACAACACCCACAAAACAAAGACTATTTTAAGAATAAAAATGTAGATTTTCATAATAAAAAGTAAAACTGTTATGGCATATGTTAGTGGTCATTTCATAAAGAAAATTCACAATCTAAAAGTAGTATAAAATACTGAAATATCATCAAATATAGCATAGTAATGGGCACAGGAAATATGAAGGTGGAAGAGCACATAGGTTAACAACTGGTTATTGTATTTTCTTGGGAGCCTGAATTCTAGAACTTATTCTAAATACTAAAGTATAAAGTTCATCTATCAAGGAGGGATCAAATCTGTAAGGCAGAGATGACTGACAGATGGGCAGTCAAATAGGGAGATAGACAGATTGTCTTTCTTATATTTTATGACTTTCACACATAAACTTCATTTGTAGCACATAACATTTTATGCCAAATAACAGTGAGTTCAAACACTACATTTTATACACTTGACACTCATTTCTTTTATCACTGAATGGGGAACAATAGTTAATTCATAGTAATTCTTAGAAGATTCCAAGAAGCCCTGTATGTTAAGTAACCAATGCATGACACTAAAATGGGAAGCCATTCTTCCCAACTTCCAAGAAGAGATATATCCAGTGGAAGCCAGATATTCCCCAATATTCATGATTTCTCAGAAGCTTTGTTCTCTCATCCAAGTTTGCTACACAAAGCAACAATAGAGACTAGTGAAAAGAAGTCATGGGCAATAAGTTTCTAGCTTGAGTTGTGATCTGGATGTGACTTCTATAAAAACTGCTTTAGGTAGGTATTTATAGGACCTTTATTAGTGATGAATGTTACATGACCAATAGATGAGGTTAAAATGTTTTAATAACTGGAGACACTTACTATCATTATCACACCAGTTCCCAGCAAATGATTCATTAAAATTTGTGTCAAAAGATAAGTATTTAATTCATGATCTTTGTACTGACTCATATGTAAGGTGGGCTAATATGCAAAAAAAACCTATAATTGTTTCATCATACAAAAAGGCAAATGATTTTCTCTGCACTGATTTCTTCAGTGGAATAATGAGAGTAGATGGTTCAGTAGTCAGAAATACTGGCAGAAGTCTTAGAAGCAAAACAAATGTCATTCATATTATGAGTGTCTTGTACGACTGTTACTAGATACATATTAAATACATTCTACAATTTATGAGACATGGTGATTATTCTAATTTTGTTAGACATGTCCATAAATTGGTGGATAAAGAAATAATGTATCAACTAAATCATAAGACATTATATTACACCATGTATACAAATACATAGTACATAAAACACAGTTATAAGTCATATATGCATTTAGGTAATTACAACTTTATTTGTAGTATACTGAATATTTACCATGTTATTCAATACATTATATGAAATAATTATTAAGATCTGTTTTAATTTTTGAAGTCCATATTTGAAGGGTTGACATAGTTTTGTCTACAAGCAAAAGGAGAAAGTATGAATTCCTATTTGAATGAGTAGGCTATCTCTGACTTTGCATTAACATATTGCTTGACCTTGGCAAGTAACATACACCTCTGTAAATATTGGAGTTTGCAAACTACAACGTAAAGATAATAGCCATAAAAATCACTCTGGCAACCCTTTCTGCAATATTCCTACCCCTCTTTTAGAAAGAGGTTTTCCTTGTTCCATTAAAATATAAAAGCCTCATGAGTATGATTTCTACCACTCCTCTGATCGATACTTTGCTCTAAACTCAAGTGCTTTTATCAGCAGTTGTTTTCAGACAGCCACTTGAACATTAATCATTAAAACAGAGTGTTATCAAGCATTACTGAGATGAGCAAATTTAGAAGAATGTTCCCCTTTAATCCAGTCTGTTTTTAGCTGTATTGGTGGGTAAGACCCGAATCCTTGTCTGATGCATCTGACAGTTCACATGGTCTTCTCATGAACTTCCTTAGGATATTCTTTGGGGTAAAATGTTATGCAAACATCCCCATTTTGCTTCTAGTTTAGAAAAAAAAATGAACAGATGTATAATCTTTAGACAGAAAAATAGCAAAATCATTGCCCTCTGTAGGGTAAGTACAAATAAAAATCTAACAATTAAATACTTTGATTATCTTTTTAATTATCAAACTATCAAATGGGAGAACTGGATAAGTTGTTACAACTCCCAATTGAAAACTTTGTCTGATGTTGTAATAAAGAAATGGTGATAAGATGATAATGGGGACATTTATTGTGTCATTTATCTTGAAGTAGAAAGTTGGAAGAGGTATCTGTGATGTATCTCTGCACATGATAAGCCTGTTTTCATTTTGTTAGGAAATCTTCTCAACCTGAAAGTTCTGAGGATACAGTTTCCCATCAGCATACACGTTTAATCCCAGTTCTTGGCAGGCAGAGACATGCTGATCTCTCTGAGGTGGAGGCCAGCCTAGCCAACAGAGTGAGGGATACACAGAGAAACCCTGTCTTGCAAAAGAAAGAAAGGACGGAAGGAAGGAAGGAAGGAAGGAAGGAAGGAAGGAAGGAAGGAAGGAAGGAAGGAAGGAAAGGGGGAAAGAAACTAGAAAAAACAAAAGAGAAAAAAGTGTCTTTTGGATTTTGAATGTTTATTAGATAGAGCAGCTTCTGGGCGTGTGTCCTCGCAGATAAAGCTAAGGAGTAAAGAAGGGAAGAATCCAGATTAAAGCAGTCAATTCACACAAAAGCTTGCTATCAAACACAAGCAACTTGCATTGGAATAACATAATACAATGCAATATATATATGAAAAGGGAAACATTAAATGATACTGGATAGGAAGATGAGGACAAAACTTTTAAGGTCTAAACTATAACAATCCCTTGTCAAACAGTCATAAACACTTTACATCTAAATTATTCTGTGTCATTATATCTTTATTTTAATAGAAAATGCAAAGAGAGGAACATCTAAACTGTTACAAAAGTGAAAGTGTAAAAAAGGAGGAAAAATGTTGAAAATGCTGAGAAATTTACATAGAATTGAAGTTAGAAAAATGAAAACCATACTCATTTCCATCAAAAACTAAACAATTATATATGAAATATTGATAATGCAAGCGGAAATCTGCATGACATATGTTCTTAGATTTGTGTACTTGCCTCTCATTTCTTTATAATTTGGTGGTGGTGCATTACTATTTTACCTAGGCTCCTCTCTATTAGGTTATCAGGCGTGGTGATAAACATCTTTACTAGCTAAGCCACCTTGTTGGCTGGTATGGTATAATCTTTACAGTGGTATGGATGGATATTCCATAAAGTACCTGCTTAATGGTAATGGCATATTATGGACTTCCAGAGTGCAGATATTACAAATAATATTTCCAATTCTTAGATATTTCTCCTCTCCAATACACATGTATTTCTGTTAGGTCTCTGGCAATGAGGGAATTGACAGTTTATGTTTCGCTCATTATTAATTAAAGTAGCAAACCCAACTGCCCCAAAATATTTGCATGGATATTATGACAGGAGCAGCAATGAGGGTTCTGGAGGATACTACCCTTTGATTTTAAGTTTAGGCATTGTAAGGGTCATCAATAATAGTTCATATTGATTTGCATGCATTTTCCTGATTATGAGCTGTAGCATTTCTGCACACATTTGCTTGCCACTCCTTAAAACATCTATATGGAAACATACCTGTGCTGAGACAAGGATAGGGCCAAGGATATTTATTTTGTGATTTTTTGTATTCACTTAAATGAACTTTGAGATTAATGTGGTACATATACAAACTTTACCAACTTTACACAGGATTTTCAATCAGTTACAAAGGTAACATTCTTAAATCCAGGATCCATGTCTAAAAATGGAATATTCCAGTACCTGAGGATATGTCTTCCCATATCTCCCAACCTTGATAACCTTGATCTTCTTTCTTCTATCCAAGTATTATTTTGATTTGTGGCAAGAAAACTTTTTCATCACTTCTTAGAACTTATAGAGCCATAATTTCCCAATATGTATTGTTTATGCTTTTCCATTTTTAGCACCATTATTGTTGATATTAACCCATGTACTCTTTGTTCATGATTCAAATTAATTCATTTTCATTCTAGAAATTTAATGTAAGATAATATATATAGTAATTTTATTGTTGATGGATTGTTTTTCTTTGTAGATGGAGCTATAAAGAACATTGATCCTGAGGTATTCATTGACGTCAAATACATTGTATTAGACTTACTGAATTATTTCCTGGGAGGGGTCACACCTTTGATATTGATCAAATCTAAAGTGTGCCAGACCAATAATTACCACTAAGCTAAAACTGTCAGACCTATTTTAATAAACATGAGTATAGGTATATTTGTTAAATTTTTATTGACAGTGCCAAGCAGAGTTTAAAGGGGAGCGTACAATTTGCACAACTCCTTGTGGTAGAAATTACTCCATTTTCACAGCATTGCTATTTCTCTGCATTGCTATTTTCTAAGTGTTAGTGTATAGGAACCAATTACTGGGAATTTTAACTGTATTATAAAATGATGGGACTCAGCATCCCTGTCTGAGAAAAGCACAACAGTTAAGTAGAATATTTATCATATAGCTTAGCATCTATAGTTGCCCTTGAGGTCTCTATGCATCCCCTCCAACTTCATTATTGCTCTTGTTCTTTCTACTTGGTTTTCTATGCCCTATCCCACATGTTTTCTATCAGATGCTCTTTGGGCTCACTGAATTTGTCTCCACCAGCTTCTAGCCTGCAATGAGGTCACAGGACTCAGTACTTTACTTCTCAGTTCTAAACTTGTCTACTATGACTTTTTAAAATGAAGTTTGCTTTTAATTTTCTTTTTCAGAATTCCCTCTGGAAATTTCAATGTTTTAATTTATCTCTAAAACATAATCACATGATCACTTCTCGTCTGTATTTGAAAGTCCTAGGATGTGGAATGTTCATTATTCTCTGTTTAAAGATTTTGATAATTCTGGCCAACACACTTTATGAGCCCATATGGTAAGGAGCTAATGAAAAAATTGTCCAAATGATTTGATATTTAGGACCTTCTTCTTTATCCACACAGGGTTTCCATGTGGTTATCCATGATATGTTAATGCAGGAGTAACAATGATTGTATGTCTCTCAACTGTCCCACATGGGCAAAAGCAGGGTTATAGTAAGTACAGCATGTTCTCAATATTATTTAATGATTAATTTGCTTAGTATATCATTGTATAACAGGAATATTCAGAAAATATTCTGCTTCCATATCTTTTACTCAGCATTCACTTTAAAAAAATAAACTGACATTCAATGAATTATTTCATTTTAATTATAGCAAAGTTTTTTGGTCTATTCTGGATTATACTATTAACCCATTGTGTCTCAAACCAAGTTGCGGATGGCTGTCAAACTAACTGATATTAGCCTGATCCAGACACATGTCCCTATAATTCAGTATGACTTCAAATTTCTCCAATCCCAGGTTTTATATGACTTTACATGTTTTTCCTTGATATTTTTACCCTTAATTTTTTAATTGCTATGCTATTTCATGTCCTGTGAGTGTTTTGTCTGCATGTATGTCTGTGTACCAATTCCTGCCTGAAACCTGTGGAAAACAGAAGGAGCGTCAGATGTCCTGATAGCAGGTGGTTATGAGCTATCATGTGGGTGCAGTGAATCCAGCTGTTGAGCAGCTAATGCTCCCAGCCACTGAGCAATCTCCCAATCCCTCACTAAAGTTTTCATTTATTTATTTATTTATTCATTCGTTTATTTATTTATTTGTTTGTTTGTTTCTTGAGCATTGATTTTAACTGCTATTTGTACTATTAATTTGCAAACACACCAACATACAAGCTTTATTTGATCAGTATTTCCAGTATTCCTTACCCGAGATTTGAATTAAGGTGGATGGTTTAGGTTACTGGAAATTCAATGGCTATCATGTCATAACCTTCATCACCAATACTCACATGTAATTTTAAATATTCTTACTTGTCCTGTAATATAGTTTCTGGGTATTATTTTGTTTTTTAAGGTAAGCATAACATGTTCTTTACATTAGCCTGTCTGTGAGTCTGAAAGCAATGTTGTCAACATGAGCAGTCAGAAACATTCCTTGTCAGTGTCCCTTCTGTTTTTCTTCTGCCTTTACCTAATTGATCCTGAAGCCAAGGAAATAAACTTTGCCTTTGAAAACCAATGTGGACAAGTTGTATCTTTCTTATATGAAAAGGTTGGAACTAAAAATGTTTAGATCTTAGATATTTTCAGATTTTGACATATTTTCATATATGATATCTGGGCACACTACCCAAGTTAAAATGGATATTCAAAATTCAAAACAGAATTCACTTTCTTCTCACATACATACCTGATGCACAAAGAACAATATTAATTTACTGGAACATTTGTATTAACAACTATCACGAGGTCAAAGATAGAATTCTTCAGTGTCAGCATAAAACAGATTCAGATTATATAGCATATTTGATTTTCAGATTCGGCACAATACTAAGTACTATGATGGGAGATGTCATTCTGTAAATATGTTTCTTTTATTGGTTAATGAATAAAGCACCATTGGCAAAGGAGGAAGGCAAGATAGGTGAGACTAAGAGACAAGGAGAATTCTGGGAGATATAGTGGAGAGTCAAGATGTAGGGACTTCAAAGAAGAAATCTGGACCCTCTCTCCAGTAAGATAAGACAACGTGAAAACACTTAGATTAATAGAAATGGGTTAATATTTAAGACAGAGCTAGCCAATAAGAATTGCTAGTAACTGGCCAAAAGGGTTATATATAATACAGTGTCTCTGTGTGTTATTTGGGGCTGATGAGGCTATGGGACCAGGCTGGAGGGTAAACTGCTCATAACAGTTCTGTATTATTGATTAAATTCTGAATTTAAAAAAGATAAATTACCTCCGAATTCAAAAAGCTATTATGAGTGTATAGTGTTATTTAAGGGAAAGTTTGTCACTGAACAAATATCTTCTACTCATTGCTATGCTGTAAGAAATAAAATTATGTATATTTAAGTAGGGATAAATACTTTTTATTTGAAATTTTTGTGTTTAGTCACACTGATTATGAAAATTGTTACATATGCTTTACATATGTCTGCATGTATAGCATTAAGAGCTAATAAATAATGTAATAAGACTTCATAGGTGGACAGTAACTTACAAAGGAAGTCAGCACAGCCTTTGAACCTCTCTCTAGTCTATGGTTCTTATTGACTTTTTGGAACTTATTAATATATGGAAAAGGGTTAAATAGTTAAGAATTCCTATAATTTGAAACTTTGATGCATTCTTGTCTTTCTGGATAGTTGACTTGTGGAATTTACAATACTTCAGCACCACTTAAAATATTATGACCATGTTCATTGTGTCTCACTCATCATCTTTTTACAACATTCGTGGTTGTCTAACTATTCTTAGAGTTATATCACACCATTGCTGTAAGAGTGGAGAAAATTCCCCTACGGTGGCGTTACTCTCCATCTTAGCCTAATCCTAGATACCATCCTTTTGATATTCTTACCTCTTAAGACTTCCTGCCACATGGTATCTTTCCCTTGATACAACATTTATATTCAGTTTAAAATAAAATGTGGACACTGTTCATATCTCAACAGAACATGTAAAATGGCCTTTATTAAATATATTAACTGCTCAAGTGAATCTGCTCAACAATCAAAAGAAACACATGATAACTAACAGCAAATCCCACATTTATTTATTCTTGGAAGTGGGTAACACAATTGTATGCACATCCTCATTTGCAATGTTGAATTAATCTATGAACTGAAAAAAAAAAAATACTTACAGCAAATAGAATTGGATTCATTGGTCCATATTAAAAGAAGAGGAAACAAACAGCACTAAGATGTCTTAACTTAGCTATTGCTCAACAGTGAGTATAAGTGGTGTCTGGCAACATCAGGAAAGCCATTGCCTCTTGCCATTGCTCATTAGGCTTTGATTGGCCACACATTAGTCAGGTATCCTTCACTAACTACTTAAATAATCATTAGTTACTGCTAACAGACTGTATTATAGGCCATCTTTACAGGTGCCTCTAAATGAGCAGGCCACCAGCTGTGCAACTGGCTACAAGTTTGTGCTGCCTCATTAAGCAAGGTTCTTAGAATTTGGAACATTAGGATAGGCTTGTCTATCACACATAGCATAAATGTACAAAGCTTACTACTTGAATATTGCACCTACCAATGGTCAAATAGGGAACTTGCAGAAGAATATAGTAGCTTGGATAGTCAAACACTTCATAAGTGGAGAGGTATGAGCAGACATGTGATGTAAGTCATCAGAATACACATCTCTATGTCACCATTATTGGCAATGCATTTATAAGTGTCTACATTTAGTATAAATTTAAATGCATTCCAGTTTTTGTTGGCTTTATAATAAAGAGAAATAAAAATACACTGTTCACAAATTTCTATGTTTCCTTAGCAGGTTAGTATTCACGAGATAAAATATATAAGTGTTTGCATTATTACTTTGAATTAATTGGAGTGTGTCCATCTTATGGTGATTCATTAGTGTAAGGAATAATTAATTATACCAAGTTTACCTCATTGTAACCCTCTAGAGTTCAGTTCATGAGGGTGTGCACTCAGGCAACATCTCCCTGCTTCTAAGAGGCTGCTTCTTGCACAGCTGGACCCAATCTTTCTACTTCAATTTTTCTTTGAATTCTTGTAGCTACATTTCTTCACAACTATAGCATGCCCTGTTATTCCATGCCCATCTCTATTTCAGGGGATTTAAGGTTTATTTTGTAAGGCCAACTCAAGTCCATGTAAAAACCTAGTTATGTTTAGTCAGCTGCTCAAGTTGCACTGTGGAGTATTTCCAAATGATTAAGTTTTGAATGCTTCTTCTCCATGTGGTGACTTTTTTTTGAAAGGTCTTGGAGACTTTAAAGGTGGTGTCTATCTTTAGAAACCAGGTCACTAAGAGAGGACCTATAAAGGCTCTACCTATCCCTGGTTCATGTTCTTCGTTCTGGCCTACATCCATGTAAAATGTTTTAGTCCAAATTACCAGGGACTGAACTTCTCCAGTCTGCCTTTCTCACTATGCTTGGCTCCAATTCCTGAAGCCATAGCCAGAAGAAACCTTTTGTCCCCTAACTTGCCTCTACCCATTTAATCACAGAGAAAATCAATGTAACTAAGACACAAATCATGGACTTGCTATATTTCACTATTGTGCTTACAGATGCGTCAATAGGGGACTAGTCAGAGAGTACATTAGCCTGAAAAAGTCAAAATGTTGCATGAGTGGGGGAGAAACCAATAGACACATGATATATAATTATTTTATGAGTTTGATTAATATCTGATAGCCTGTTTGCTTTTGCCTAATTTTAACCCCATCCCTGCTGTTTCAACTCTAAAACAGAAAAGGTTCACTTTAAGGCTTTAACTGGAAGAAATATTTCTATAAAAATTTCTTAAAATTGCATCCAGGTAAAATGTTACTTAAAAATGTACATGATTGGGTCTGTAACTCTGGTCACATGATCTTCTTTCTTCTAGTCCCATCTTTAGCTCTCATATAATTTTCTTGGCCCTATATTATATTATTATGGAGCTGTATCTCACTGAATATTAAGGTTTCTTAGTCATAGAAATGCCTTCTGAATCTTAAAATTATAATGGGATTTTATACTTTTAAGGTGAAGTATAAATTCAGAATTTTTATTATATTTAATTCACCAGATTATGATCTATAATTATCTTCTGTATGTGAATATGTAGTAACTCCAGCTATGAAAAAATTTTCATAGGTTTACAATAGTCTTCTACCTTGTAAAACTGGATAAATGCCATAAAATGTATTTATAGTCTAAAAGTATTTTCTTTTTATATATAAATACATGTTGCCTACTCCCAATGGTATCACAGTTTATTTTCTCTGGAAGGTGTGGTAGTTGGAAAATGCTATATATGCCTCTTTAAAAAAAAAGTCTTACATGACTTTCATACTTTTATATACTCTATAGTGTTGACACAGTAACCATTGAGAAGCTTATTTACAACAATGTAAATGATGAATCCTTTTATCTCTTGATATATACAACTACACAACAGCATTATGAAGATGAACATTAAAAGTGAACTGGACCATCACTATGCATTTGTCACAATCTCTAAACACTGCTATACTAAATGCAAGAATATAAAGAAACTGGATGACTCACACAATGTTAATGAGATACTACAGGCACTTTGGAAAAAGCTCATTGGAATAAACATGAAATTACCATACAACACAGCAATGGCAAAATTATAGAGAGCACCAACTAGTCAGGAGTGCTTCTCAGACTACTCAAGGGAGAGTAGTATATGTGGCTACAGAATGACAACAGAAACAAGACGTATCATGACTTCATCAGTGACATTTCACAAGTATGTTGTATCAGTACTATTTTCTAAGATGTTAACATTGGGTAAATGATAAGGTGTTCCTGTGATTAATTTTTTCAATGAGACTTTATCTACTGATCTCAAAATTAGAAGCTTAATAAAAAGCAAAGTCAGAAAGACACAAGCAACATGAAGATAAGTAGGAATGATAAGGGAACAATAGCAACCCATGTCACTTCTCTCACTTCGATTTGTGAAGCCTACAAAGAGCAAGCAATGAAGCCTGAGGCTGAAATTTTAATCAAATCATATAGAAAGAATGACAAGAGAAGAACAGAGAGATATAGCTCCAACCCCAATTTAATATCCTCTAATGGGGATTGGGAAATTCATTAAAGTAACTCCCCTTTTCTTGAAACTAGAAGATAATGAGATTTGTGACTACCCTACATGACCAAACCATAGATTCTTCCGAGCAAAGTGCTGATACTGTCTGCAAAATCTCCTTAGATATTCTCACTCCTTAGACACATAAGGTTCTATAAAATATCTGCAGTCACATTTTTTTTATAACATGCTGTGGTGGTTTTGAATATGTAGTTAAAATGTGATGGCCCTGTTTGTGTAGGTTCAGGTTTTGTGGCCTTGGTGAAGGAAGCACACCACTGAGGGCAGGTTTCGAGATTACAGATCATCCTACCTACAGGCATGTTCCCTTTTTGTTTGTATTTGAAGTAGTAACCTTAGCTTCCTGCTTCCAGCACCATACTTGCAACTTGGTTTCAGTTTATTCAGCATTATAAACTCAACCATTTTGAAGCATAAATCAAATAAACTCTTGCTTCTATAAGTTGTTTTTGGACATGTTATTTTATTGCAACAAAGAGTATGTAAGACACATATTGACACACTTTCCTTCACTTTCTTCCTTCCTTCCTGGGAACTGAAATTAGGCTCTATATCTCTAAGATCCCTAGCCCTCAAACACACCCATTTTTTGCAGATTTACATGACAAAATGGATGAATGCACTGCTATAGCCTGGATAATGTAAGAAATCTTAGTTCTTTCCATTTCCTTTAGAAGTATTGTCATACTGTATTTCATTTTCCTCTCATAAAAACAGCATGGTGAACAGAATCGTTTCCAGACTCATACTGCCTGTGTTTGAAGCTTTTATTCCTGTTTAACATACATGTATTCTTAAACAAGTGACTTCAAAGTACAATGCTTAATATTCTCCTACTATGAAATGAGAGCATATTACCTACCTTGTAGTACTTCTCTGAAAATCAACTGACTCAGTATTGTTAAGATGTTTGTAACATGGGATGCTACAATGTGTTGTATGTACTTATCAATGAACAAAAACAGGAAATAGAATTTGAAAAAGTAATCAAATTGGGAAAACAGAGGATAAACCTCCCTCATTTTCTTCCAATTATTTATTTTAAGAAACTGAACACATTGAATTAGTCAACTTATAATAATGACAATGAAGTTACTCTTAAATTTTTTTTTTTTACATTAAACACTAAGGACCTGGAACTGAAAATCAACTGCTAAGATAAGAGCACTTGTTGCTTTTTCAGAGGACCTATGTTGGATTTCCAGGACTCAGATGGAGGTTCATAACAATCTGTAATTTCAGTCTTGGGAAAGCTGATGCCCTGTTCTAGCCCATGAAGGCCACTGTTTGCATGTAGTACACAAATAAACTTCTGGTAAAATATCCACACACAAATTTAAAATAAATCTTTAAACAAGATAAAACAGAGAAAATGTGTGTTAAAAGTTCTATTCAAAGTATGGCATATGACTTTCAGGTATACCAAATGTGAGAACATCTTTGGTTGGAAACAATCTAACCAAACTCTAGCCTAAAACATCCAATAGCCTTGAAATTCCCTTGGAATTTATCCAAAAATACAATACATCTCCAAAATACATTTACATAAAGTTATTCAGTACTTGTTGTTTCTTATTTTTGGTTGGGGTATATATATATATATATATATATATATATATATATTTTACTTTGTTTGTTTATATTCTGTTTTGTTTTGCTTCTAGAGCATGGGAATCTAAGTCAAATCCTGTAGCATAGATTTGCTTGGCACTCACTAGATAGCCAAGCTGGCCTTAAAATTGTGGCATTCTTCCTCTCTCAATCTTCCAAGTGTGGAAATCACAGGTAAGATTTACCACACCGAAGTTGAAGCATAATTTCTGACTGCAACATAATAAAGCAACCAAAAGTTCATATAACAGGGATGATTAATAAGCTATTATTTATCCACACAATGAGACAACATGGAGCTGAGGAGCAGCAAAAAGATGGCATCTCTCATCAATGTGGACTATTGTTCAGGTAAAGTTCCAGAGTGATACCACAAGATAACATTAAGGATTTAATGTGGTATTGTACCTTTAGTATCTGGCATATGCAGATACATATAAAAATAAATGCTTCATCAAAGATATCATACAAAGAATGAGTCAGAAGCTAATGGTGTTGCTTATCTATAAGAAGGGAATAAATGTGGCAGATCCACAAAGAAATGGGCTCACATGTTTACCTGTGCATGAGAAATTCTGCACTCAAGACAACATAAGGGAGGAGTGTTGCTCTGAAAAACAGTAGTTACTTCTTTTATCATTTTAAAATAGAAATTACAAGGTGAAAATTTTTACTTCTCAGCTGTCAGCATTCTCACAATAATTGACATTTTCCCACTGAGTACCTATGACAATAATAATTTTGTTCTTTCGTGCTTGAAGCTCAAGAAAAAGATGAAGAGTTAGAAATGGTGGTAAAAAAAAATAAAGCAATGAAACATAGTATTTCTAGCCAATTAATATCGTTGACTTACAGTTCTTAAATGTATTCCTTTTAACACATGTATTTTTGTTCTGCTCTCAGATGGAATTTGTTGGACACTAAGCTAAATATTTGTTTATAAATGGAGTTACCATTTTACATTTGTTTAAATTGACAGAAAACCTAAGCAGAAGGCTCAGATATGTTTCTACATATACCTTCTCCCACATACACACAGCTTCCATGATTGTTATAATCTGTTACAATTTACAAACACACTTTGCTATGTCACTGTTGCCCGATCCAAAGTTTATGTTAATGCCCCTACCATAGTGAATATCCTATGTGTCTGGATAAACTCTAGTAGACAACACATGGCTAACACTCTCATATTGTGCAAGGTTTCAGCTGTTCTTTGATTTCTGCATATCTATGTTTAGCCTGCTCACCACTCCCTTCCAAAAAACAAACAAACAAACAACAAAAAGATATCTAGAGGGTACTGGCATTCATTTTTTTCAAATGCCCTAGCTTTTCCTTATTTAGAATGCTACATTCTTCAAATTGTACAAACTGACATTTTATTTCCAAGAGTTAATAATCATTACAGTTTTCTCCTTGTTATCCTGGCTCATATTAATGTTGCTAAAGCACAGCAATGCAACCCTAAACAATGTCACTTTGTAATTGTAGCAAGGACCCATGTCATTTTTACATGCATAATATTGGCTCTGCCACATTCTAAGCTTTACCTGGGGCAGTAGACAGTTCACTATTTTTGTGCACCTTACTAGATGAAGTGAAGGAATTGGTATGATGGTAGAATTATTTTAAAAAATCCTTGTATGTTCAAAATAAACATTTAAGGTTTAGAAATTGAGATTGATGTGAGACGTTCATTTCTGTTGAAGTCATAATAGGCATATTACATTTCTTGTTTATCAGCTCTCTTTATCCAGTGCTCCCCAGTAAACAGCAACTAGTTCTTATTTAAATAAGCTTACAAATGGAATAGCCATCATACAATCAACATGTCAGGTCATTGGAACTCTTGTGCTACATCCTGAAGTGTCAAGAACTTATACAGTCCAGGTGAAGAGAAGAAAAACCACATAATGAGCAGAATTGCAATGATGTCAGAGTCAGTGTCTTCACGATGAAAGGTCCCTCTTGCTAAGATATGTGAGCCAAATTGAGGATGATCACATCTCAAATACTATCACTCATATGTCTTAGTTCATATAATGTATTTGAATTTTCGACCCTCTTACAAGTAAGACACCTTTTCCCTCTTTTGCCTTACAAGTTCAAACTGCAGCAGCATTCCTTTATTATGGTATCACAGGTAACATAAAGAATGTGAAGGAATTCACTACCTCCAATTTTAATTGCATATTTAAATGTGAACAAAAATAATAATGATAATTTTAATATACTGTTTAAATCCCGTTACATCTTACAAGTACTATTGATGAAAGTTCAGTTTAGCCTTCCATATCAGAAGTATTTTAATGGTTTATACTGCTTTCCTTTTTTTATTTGCCTTTTGGTTAATATGCTGCATCAGTATCTACAGCTCTTCAAAACTAAAAGTATAATGGTATTTTTGATGTCTCAATCTTGTATAAAACACATCAACAATACCAAGAAAAATCAGTAAATCTTTCCTAAAAGTAGGTAAAACAATATTCAAAGACTTTTCTGATTGCTTGGGATTTTGTTTGTTCATATATTTGTTTTAGATAGAGTCTCATATGACACCATCCACAGTAGTCTCAAATTCATAGTCTTGATGCCTAGTTTCCTCAATAGATAGTTTTATTCTTAGATACCACCACAGCTAGCAAAACTAGGACAAGTCACAAGTTGTTTGCAACCTCAATTTAAGGAAACACTGTTAGTTTACAAGGATATAGACTATGACCTTCAAATATACTACTTTCTTTAACTTAGAATCCAAGAAGAAAATAGTTATTCTCCAGTGAATAATACTTGCTGCATGAAAGACTTATAAGAAGAGTTATTTCACCTGTCAACAATTTAACATAAATTTTCTATGTGTTAAAATTTATACTCCATGTAAAATGCTTTTGCCAAATATTCTACAAATGCTTTCTAAACAAATATTTTTGCAGCAAAATAGAGCTGAAGACACTAACCTGTTTGTTTACAGGGCACTGACTGACTAGGAAAATTTTCTCTTGTTGGATAGTTCCCATAGTATAGAAAGGAGTTATGCAGGATGATGGGACAGGTAATACAGGTGTTGTTTCACCCAGCACAATAAAATCAAGTTGTGCCACTCTTAGATTTTAGGCATGCTTCACAGGGGGTATTTTACTTCTGGAACTGTAACCCTGGCCAAAAGCTAAGTTCTAGAAGCTCACCTGTCCATTATACACTATCAATCTAACGTTTTAATCACTATGATTTTACACACAATTTTGTGTTTGTCTCAATTTTGACCAAAAATCTTCTTTTGATAGTGGGTAGTGGTTACCTTAGAGACTTATAATTGTTGAAAATGTTGATAATAAGTGTATATAACTACTTAACCATAGGTAGGATATCTGTATTAACTCTTCAACAAACTGAGGCTATGGGAATGTCATGGAAGAAGAATAACATTTTCATATAAAGTTTTACCTAATTTTTGTATATATACAAGTTCATGTTTATGTTAAAAGCAGTAGCTAACACATAGTAAGTTTATAACAATATACAAATATAAATTATTGATTGTTAAATCAAATAATAAACATATTTGTACTTTAATGTGTAAATCATGGTTGAATATATCCTAATACTAAAATTGTGATGCAATGAAAATATTTTTGAAACTCTTGTTTTACTTTTGTTCTGCAAACGCATACTGAAGGTATAATCTACATTTTTCTTAATGAAATACCTTTCATAAATAGTACTAATGTAGAATTAAATTTTTGTGAGTCTTTCTGGTAATCTTTGGCATTTATCTACATATTCAAATTGGACAAATTATTTTGAAATCAACATCTAATAAGTATTTAAAAATTATGAGTACATTATAATTTTGAGTTTTATGACAGCCTTCTTATCATTCTATTGAACCAAAGGTCCTTTAGTATTTTGGGGTAGTAACAGTAGAGTTTTGAGACAAGATTTTACTCAATACTCCTAGTTGATTTTGAACTCCATATACTCATACCTGCATCTGATAATTATAATAATTATACCACTACACCACGATACAAAAGGCCTTTCTTACCCAAGGATTTTTGAAACCACTTTTAAACACACAAATAAAATCACAAAGTTGACTAAAAATTATTTCAATTTCACAACATCACTAAACTTCAAAATAACTAACTATTCACAAAAAATTACCCATATGGCTCCCTGTTTCACAAAATTGTTAAATGCATTTCAAATATCAGTTTGAACCATATGTAAAAATTTCTAAGTCCAGCCACAGACAGGCAAAAGCAAATCATATATGGGAGTCCAAAATGGAAGTCCAACCCCAACTCTGGAAAAACTCACAGCTTTCTTAGTGGTAGTCTTTCAAAGCTAAAGAGCCAAATAAATGTTCTAATAGTCAAGCCAAAAGAAAATTACGCTATAGCAAAATTTATATCTTGTGAACTGGACACATGATGTGTTAACAATTATCTTTGAATGTAGCAAATATCTCTCTTTAAGTGAGAGATATGTCCAATGAGGTAATACAAACAAACAAAATACCAACATAGTTATATATGCCTATACTTCACCTAGTCAAGTGAAGATGTGGGTCAGGTTTATCATAAATTCAAGGCTGTTCACCAAAGAAACAGGGATTAGGAAGACAGATTATTTAGTAAAATTCTTGGCTTGTTGTACAACCAGGACGGTCTGTGCTTGACTCTCAGAATATTTAGGAACTATGGCCATTGAGCCATGCCTCTGATCCCAACTGTGATGTAGGGAGAACAGAGACTGGCACAACTCAAGGTCTATTGGTCAACTAGTCTAGCCCTATGGGCAAGCTCCATGTTTTTAATAAGCAGCTGCATCTCAAGAACTAAGGTGCACAGTGATTGAGGAAGGTCAGGAGACATTAATCTCTGGCCTACACACACACACACACACACACACACACACACACACACACACACACACACACACACACGCACACACACACACACACACGTACACACACACACACACAAGAACACACACAAAAGTAAAAGATAATACAAAATAAAATTATGGCTTAAAATTTGTAATTATACCTATATATCTTAAATAGCAAGGAATGAAACTAGTAATTGGGCTCCTCGTTATGAAATACCACCTAAAGATGATGTGCCCTCTAGCATTCTTAATGAGAGTAAATTGAGCAAATTTTTATGAAAGGATTCTTTGCAGGCATAAAATCATAGCAGAAATGAGTCCAGTGGAAGGAAAATTGGAATTTATTACAATTTAAACTTCAAGTCTTTGAAAAAATAGTGTTATCTAAAAGACAAGTTATAGCCAAGTTGGAGGATAAGCTCACTAATGTTTGCCCCTCTCATTTATTATATCTCTAAAAGGTATGGATAAAGTATCTTGTGAATTTTCCTGCAAGCCTAGAGAAGCTTGAGACCATCAGATGGGAAAGGAGAAATTGTACAAGGAAAATGACACACAGGGTTTGACTATATTTCCTTTTCCTGTTTTCTCGAATGACTTTGTCATGAAGCACAAACCATTTAAAGAGCAGATGAATGGACTAGTGGTCAGATGGCTAAAATGCAAAGGGAACTGCATACTTCTAGCAAATGATTTAAGAAAAAAAAGGGGGGAATGGGGTGGGATGGTGGTCGGGGGACATGGGAGGGAGGGAGAGAGGAAGGGAAAGAGGCAGGGAGAGGGAACTGGAATCAATATGTAAAATAAGAAAAATAAATTAATAATATTAATAATAGTAAAAAGAAAAAAGCCCGGTGTAGTTGCAAGTATCTAATGAAAAACTCAAACCTTAAAGGGCCAAAGCAAAGCAATGATTAATTCTGCTTTAATTCATTAGAATTTACTTAAACTTAAATTAAATGAAACCTAGAGATGAAATATCATGGCATCTTAAATGCTCAGGCACAACCCAAGAATTTTTAACTATCATAAACAAAGTCCTCTGAGGCAATTCATATCTTTGAAGTGTTAGACAGTGTCATCAATAATCATGAAATAAATTCTAGCCAGAGATTGAAATATAAGCTATTTTAATTGACTAATATATAGTCTTAAAATCAACATGATTTGGAAAAAAAGATGGGCACAAAATTCCAACTGTGACAAGTATAAAAATCCAACTGCAAGTTCAAAAACCCCATCAGAGCATCTGACATAGAATAATCTAAGTGTGCAATTTGTAAATCATTATGGTTCAAATTTTAATACAATTTTGTTCCCATAATTCAATATTGCATAAAGTAACTACTGTAGCATGATTAATGATTGAAATAAATATGTAATTAAAATTATATGTGACTACAATATCATCCATATAACTTATTGATCTGATTAAAATTTTGACTATAAAACTTCTTTTCTGATAAGGTAAATTTTATAAAAATCTGCTGTTCAAATATTTAAGACATTATCCTTCAGCTACTTTCAAATACATTATTTAGAGTCAGATATCCAAACCATATCAAGGCAAATATCTAATAGAATAAAATGTAGGATCATAACAAAAATGTGTGTCCATTTTTGTTATGGTATTTCTTACCAAGGTGACTATCTTTCACCTTACCAAGGTGAAAATCTTGATAATGTAAAGCTGCACAGAAGGCAGGGAATATGAGTGACATGCAGTGACCATGAAAACAAGAGGATGGCAACAGCACATTTACATATATAGATAAAAAATGAATAAGTTATTATTTATTTGTATAAGGTTTTACTTATACTTCGTATCAATGTATAACTCATACATTGTATTTAAGGTGTAATAACAGTTATAATGTATACTTGTAATAAGTTATATTAAGCAATTATAATATAATTACAACTTATAATAATAAGATACTATTTCAGACAAATTAATGAAGAATCACAGATTAAAATTGAATTACACTACTTTAAGGTAATCAGTATCAGTGTGATTAAAATGTGTTCCATCTTGTTTAGCTTATGAAGTATTTCACAGAGGAATATACCATAACTTGTAAGTTGCCCATGCTCTTATACCACAGTGATTTTGTCCAACACAAAGAATCATGCAGTAAACTTATTAATTTCTAATTTGATGAGTTTCTAACATGGTAAGTGGGGAAGAATTAATTATACACTTGCCATACAAAGATAATGCAATGAAGTTCATAACTAAGTATTGTATATTGTTCTAAAATTCAGAGACTAAAGAAAGGAGAACTGGCTGTGATGTGAACATAGCCAAATTTACTAAAGAACTCAACAGTTTGTGAAAAGGTGAACAGGATTTTATGAAGGAGAATGAGCACAGAAGTAATCATATGACTGGGGGGAAGAACACACACAAATTCAGTAAGATGTTAGTACAGGTGAGGTGACTTGTTCCTCTTCACTGTGGTGAGACTCATGGTGGGTAAAAATGAAGTGGTCTGATTGGGATATAACAGACATAAGGACAAAATTGAAAAACACAGGAATATTAACCTGGTTTTGCTAATCTATAAACTAAATCTTCATGCTTTCACTGCACCACACTCCTGGCTATGAGATTATGAAACATCACATGTAATTATTCTTAAAGAATTAAATTTTATTAAAATTTCAGCAATGCTATCATGCCTCATACACTAACCCTAACAGCAGAAGTTTACAAACAATTTTTTATTTTGCTTTGCTATCTGATAGACCCCTACTACATTTCTTTAAAATGTGAACAATTAAAAAACACTTAAAATCTATTAGTTGCTATCATAATCAGCATCTCCATTAACACTGAAACTGTGTTTATATTTGTCTTGCTGCTGGCAGTTTGCTGGCAAATCAATGTTTTAAGAGCTCTCAAATAGGTTGCAATAGTTTATTTTGCCCTGCACTTAGATTATCCCTTCTCTGATATTTTGGATATCAGTGTTTGGAGACATTAGCCAGAGCTGCATACATGCTACATAACTATTCTACCTCTGAGACCTATCTCTTTTTATATAATATTGGATAGCAATGTCAAGTCTTAGAAAATATTCAAAGGAAATCAAATACATTATTGTTAGTATAAACACCCCCATTGTTCCATAATATATCTGTAAGAAACACATTGATACTAAAACTTTCCATTGGAGCTAGACTTCTCACATCATTGCTACTAAAATAGGTGACTAAAATAACCATTTAAAAGCAGAAGTGTATCTAATGTACAATGGTTAAAAATTGTATGAACCTATTCAGAAATACCCTATAATTTTAAGCCATTTTCCCTCCTATGTATACATATTCATTAATGTATTCAGGTATATTAAATAGGGAATTGCTTCTACAAGAAATATATTAGAGTGTTTTTCATAACAGTAGTCATATGACCAAAAAGGAACTATAAATAAGGTTGTTGACATTTAAATAGCAATTAGACAATGTGTTTAGGTAAAGTGCAAGAAAGACGTGAACAAGACCAGGTAGGTAGGATATTAAAAATATCTAGTACAGATAGGGGAAAGGAATCTCCCTAGAATTTTTAGGACATGAGTCCAAAAATCCAATAATTCATAACAGAAGAAATATTGCATTACTGGGAAATAAGAAAATAATAAATTTTCATTAAATATACAGTTATATATATTTTTCTTCTATTTCATTTTATCTCAAAAAGTTCTGTTTGAGAACAAGAACAATTTCCTCATTATTTCTGAAGTGAGTGTCAATTATGTTGGAAATAATGAGGTGACAAAAAGAATAAAAGATGTAAGAGGTTAAATATATTGAAAAGAAATTTAAAGCAAAGCTTATTCAGACCTGAGGTGTGTTTTCTACTGTGTACTTCTCCTGAGAACTTATGGAAGGCTGATAGCTGGCACATTGGTATAGAGTCATCTTAGCCCAGCTATATCTTTTAAAAAGTAGAAAATTCAAATTTAAATTGAAGGTGAAGTTGGCCATGAAGAGAAAAAAATGGCAGGAAAATTAAAAAAAAAAAAAAAAACTCTTGGTAACAAATGATGCAGATGTGGATATTTATTGATAGTCCCAGTTACTTGTATTTTAAGAATAAGTATTGTATATATATATATTCATTCTACAACAGTAGTAACAGTTACATGTCCTTTTGTTTTAAATGAAAAGCTGGTATTTGGTAGTTTGATTAATATAGATTTCCATTGTTTTTTAATTAATCAACTTCTAATGTTCACATAATGATTCCAGTCAAACTGGAAAATAAAAGTTTCATCTAATAGTACTACTGAGAGAAAGCTACCTATACCAAAATACCAGGTATCTGACTTTAGATCCCACCCTGATACCATAAGTCTGTGACAGAGAACACATCAAGAAGCACACTCACAATGATCACCTTCTTACCTTAATGTTACCATAATGCCGAATTCTAATTTCCAGAAAAACTGGAATCAGGGAAGGAGGTATTGTAAACTGTCTAAGAATATACTGTAAAATTGAGATAGTACTAAATGAAGAAAGAGAAGGTGGGATTTAAATGAGTTCTCCACACCCAATATATATGTGATAAATAGGTATTTATTAGGGAAGGACTTATACAGATAAGAGTAAATAACTGTAGCAGTCTTCCTGCTCTAGAAGATGTAGTCTATTCTCTTTGGATGCTCTTTGAAACCCAAGAGAGCATGAGCTAGCCCCTCCTCTTCAAAAGTGGGTCACATCTGCACCTGAAACCATGTCCAAACGGGGCAACCACCACTATAAGTTCACTGGCAAGCAAGATGCCATTGCAATTTCCCTTTTGACTAAAGAAGAAAGTATTAAGCCTGATACAAAAATATAAATGATAATAACAAATATCAAGTGTATCCCAGGAGATGGAAAGATAAAAAAAAAAAAAAAAAACAAATACACAAAGACCTACAACCAGCAAGAGCAACATTAAGCAATATATACATTGATATACATTGTACATGTTCCAGTCCCAGAGTAGTGGTATATAAAAGATTATTCCAATAGCTATACTAATTTGGAAAGTTTAAATCATACCTAGTATTTCCTATCTAAGATTTGAGAGGATATTAGCTGTGACTGTCTAGTCTTCAACCTCATCAAAGTCCTGACAAGGAAAATAGCATTACTAGGGTAAGCAGAAAAGTGCAAGTGTGTGACTTCCTAAAGGTGCAAGTAAGCACAGAAACAGCAGGGAACCTGGACAGTCACCCAACGTCTCACAGTAAAATCAGGACAACCAACTTTGACTAAGGCCTAGAGTATGTGACAGACCATATCAGAAGCAGGGGAACTGAAAAACCATCTTACCTTATGGTAGTGATAGATTCCAAGAATAAATAAAAACAGAAATCCCCCACCCCCTTTCTCTGTATGTGTGTGGTGTGTGTGTGTGGGGGGGGTGCCCTCCTTTTATTTATTTATTTATTTATTTATTTTTCAGTCAAGGTATTTCTAAGTAGCCTACCATTGGGAATGAATTTAGTCTCAAAAGATCTAGCATTAAACTACAATTAAAACAAAAATAAATGAGTAAACACATAAAACAGTGACTTTTAACAAACTTTCATTTCTATTGATTTGCCATTTACATAGCAGGTTATTACGCCAATGCAAGTATGCCTTTGTTGAAACAAAGTACTGGAAATACTTCTGTCACACATGAAAGAAACAAAATGGTGTTTTATTTCAATGAAAGTTTAGCAGCTGTATGGATTAAAAATGTGGGTTAGGTTTTCTATTTCACCCTAGTTAAATTATGAAAACAATTAAATTAATGAACTTCAAAATCAGAATTAAAAATCCAGATGAGCAACTGATAAAGAACTATTATAAAGTGAAATTCACATAGGTAGATATGAAAGCCCAACATTTACTTTCAAGACAATAGTGCCACATATACCTTATGGGTAACAAATAACCATCTCATTGAATGCATGTCCTGCTCAACAAGAAGGAACTCATTCCCAGAACTGTAAGCTTAGCCATTTACCTGTGTCCAGTGAGACAAGCAATGTTAAAGCACTACCTCCTACTATATGTTTCCTAATCAGTCTTAGAACTGATTCCATTTTAAATACCTATACACACATATACACACATATAAGTACAGTTCTCATCCTTTATCAAAGAAGCTTCTTTTTGTATCAGATGAAGACTACTGGAGAATAGAATACCTATTCAAATTACACCAAACAATTGATGGTGGGGTTTTCAACTCCCAATTGGCACATCTAAAACCATAGACACATGTCAGCCTGAGGGGTTATCATGGAAGAGGGAGTATATAGATTTAAGAGCCAGAAGATCGAAACTGTGAGATTCCCTGTGCGATTGTGTCTTCTATATTTGACATGTAACTGTACCCATGAATTCTCAACAATTTGGCTTTAAGATCAGAGCCATTACATCAGTTTATATGACAGCATTAACATGGGAAATCTTACAAAGCCCCAAAGCTGGGTGAAGTTTTTCAGGCAATTAATGATGATTGAGAGATGGAGGAGAATCAGTCTTTTCAAGGGATGAAGCTCTTAATTGATTAGCAAGTCCCAAATGATTATTATCAAATACACAAAATAAGCACTAAGTGATTTAGCAGGTGTGTGTGTGGGGGGGTGGGGGGGTGTGGGTGTGTAGTGTATGTATGTATCATGTATGTATGTATGTATATGTGTGTGTAACAATGCTAATTAAATAAATACAGGCCATGAATTTGAGAAGAATTCATTAAGGGATGCTGTAGAAATTGGAGGAAGAAAATAATATGAATGCAGTATTTATAAATGAAAATTTCAAAAATGTAAAAAGTTTAAAATTATAACGCTTTCTTAAAAGAATCTAAGCAACAGTGGACAGGCTACTTTAAATGCCCTTCCCCCATAATGAGATTGATGACTACCTTATATGCCATCTTAGACCCTTCATCCAGTAGTTGATAAAAACAGAAGCAGAGATTCATAGCTATGCACTGAGCTGAATACCCAGAATCCAGTTGTAGAGTGGGAGGAGTGATGAGCATAGGGGTCATGATCATGCTGGGGAAACCCACATAAACACCTGATTTGAGCAAGTGTGAGTATAGGGACCCCAGTCTGACAGCTGCGGAACCAGCATAGAAGTGAACCAGGCCTCCTGAACATGGGTGTCAGCTAGGAGGCCAGTGAACTTTATGGGGCCTCTGGCAATGGAATCAGTACTCTCTCAGCCTAGACACATGATGTGAAAGACTTTGATATTCTCCCATGGGAGGCATGAACCTCCATGGGAAGTGGGATGGGGGGATGGTTGCGGACATGGGGGGAGTGGAGAGAGTGGAAACTGTGATTGGTATGGTTTTAGTTTTAATAAAAATTTTCAAAAGATAATCCAAAGAATCTGTTATAATTTAAGACAAGTGGTGAATGAGAGAAGGACACAATGAGACAGGATTCAAGCACAGGGACTTTTATTAGGGAAAGGGATCAATAAACAGGGAAAGGGAGTGGGGGAGACTGGCTTGTGGAGACAGGAGCAGAGGGAGAATAGATAAAGAAAAGAGGGGAGAGAGAAGGAAAAGTGAAAAAGAGAGGGGGAGACAGTAAGAGGGGGAGAAAGAGGGAACTAGAGAAAGAAAGAGAGAGAAGGATGGGAGGTGGACAGGACTGTTTTAAAAGGGAACATAGAGGCTGTGCACAGATGGTGTTTTCAGTGGCTGCAGCTGAGGGTATACTATGTCAGAACCGCAAGGAGAGGCCAGAACAGATGCCCGAATACTAACAGAATCACAAGTACACTGTAAGCTGTATCAATCCTTACTACAAAGTAGACATAAAGCAAAGACAAATTCTGGGAGTGTTTTGTTTTAAATCATATGATTTAATATTAATTGACTAACAAATATTTCTATTAAAATCAAGTGGTATTATTCTAGATATTCTTAGAATCAAAAGGGTCACTGTTGACTTCTTTTTGCTTATTGTTGGCCTACACATACAAGTTTAAATTTAGTTGTGAATAGAAAGATTTGCCAAGGTTGGAAAATGCACAGACAAAATGTGGAGGTGTGCATGTAATATTCAGCACAAGGAAACTGCCCCAGTAATAAGGGAAAGGGAAGAAGTTTATATAAAAAGGATGCAGTTATGTTGTGTTCTTTTGCTATATAATACACACACAAACACACAACTATTAGAGCTACTTCAATGTGTGGCATTGATCGGCATGTTTCACTGGAATCAAGATCATTTCAATAAAAATGAGCTTATGATTGAGTTTTCTTTCCACCACTCACTTGGTTTTACTAAAATAATTTTTCAAAATGAATGTCATAAAAGCATCCTACTCTGACAATACATATGAAATATCTTTTCAGGATTTTCTGAACATTTAACGAACACTTGCTTAGTTCTTTTCCCAGAGTCCCCCACAGTATATCTTCATGTTATAGTTATGCAGGACATTTTAAAAAATTGGTCATTATTAAATGTCAGCATCCTTGTTTAATAAATATTTATTCTTTCTGCATGGATATTAACTTATCAAAGAAACTTTTTGGGGGGCAGAGAATAGGAGATCTTATCTATAGAAGATATACTTTGAAGGGTCTGTGACATTCATTCAAATTGTACTATTGTATAATCGTAAATTGTATTATGATTTTATTTCTAACAGCCAGCTCCATAAATTAGCCATTACCAAAGTTTATGGACAGCTACAACAGAAGCACCATAAGTTAAGAACTCTCAAGTATCCAGAAAGGAAGGACAGTCAGTGCTAAGTACAGAAGATGAAGCAGTCAACAGCAGGAGGCACCAGATGCAAATGGGACTACCAACACTCACTTTACACAACTGCCCCACTGAGTTACACAGTTTAACTTAATGTTCATCATAAACCCTCCTCACCCTAGAAGAAAAATAAAAATGGACTTTAGCTAACTTGTTCCAGATCACAACTCATAAATAGAAACAATGTGGATACATAATTTCAACAAAGCAGGCACAGTTCCCTACTTTGATTTTTAGGTTCCCTTGAATTTCATCAGGGAGAAAAATCAAGATGGAATCTGATGGAATAACTCTTTAGAAAACGCTTCCATTTTACAGCAATAGCTCCAACATAAAGCCAGAAGCAGAAAGGCAGGCTCCAGCTACCCAGAGACATCTCCTTGTCAAATAACAAAGGTAATAAAATGAATGAAAAGACAGGAAGGGTGTGAGCACATCACAGTGCATTAAAGACCCCAGGATGGGTGGGGGTGCAGTACCAGGGTTGTTGAGGCCAGCACAAAGACAGCAAAAGAGAGTGAACGAGTAAACCAGAGAGTCTGAAGCAAAATGAGGATTCCATAAGGCTTTATGTGACCTTTCAAGCAGATGGCAGGGTTTAGTCATGCTCACAAAGGCGTTCTGACCATAGCATCACTTTCTAAGCTAGCAGTTTAATCCAAATAGTACAACTGGAACAGAGCACATGCATTTTTGTGATTCTGGGCTTAGAAGAGTGACTTGCTTCAAAAGAAAATGCAACCTGTATGTTTCACATGGATTTTTATTATTTGTACTTATAACTAAATGAGCTAATATATATAATATGCAGATACTGACATAATATAGCAGTGCTTTTTAAAAATCGATCATAAAATAAGAAAAAAATAGTAATAAAAATACAATAACTTCATTTAATATTTTCTAAAATGACAAAAATATGTATGTTAGTGGGTTGAATTTCTAAAATGAAAAACTGAAGAAATAATATAGGTGATTGCTTACTAACTGTTCTTGTGGTATATATATTTACATTTCCTTGTCTACTTTGCATAGTTTGTAAATTATATATATGACATATATATCACAAGGACAACACAATTACATATATAATATATAATTTCAATACATTATTATATGGTATATTTAGTATATAATATGCTGCTATATATTGTAATATATAATATATATATATGAATTTTGTAAATTATGGAGTAATATACAATATTATATTTTATGTAGCATATATTTTTATGATGTGTATTGATTAAATGTATAGTTGTATGCATAATTTTGTGGTATATTTTAATATATACTATATAAAATATAGTATATATATAAATTATGTGTAATTTGAAATATAGTATGTGATATGTACTATATGTTTCATATATGTATATATATTTATATGTGTATATATATATACACATATATATATATACACACATATATTTTTACAAAGTATGTCAAGTAGACAGGAAATGTAGAAGAATTATACAAAACTTTTCAGCTTCTGGCAAGCTGTTTTTTAGACCAGCACATTTCTGAAGTGACAGTTTCACACAAGGTCCAGTTAGTTCTGTTTATAGCATTTTCGGTAACTGTTTTCAAAATATTCTATATTGGTGAGCTGGACATAAGTCAGTGTTTCCCAAAGTACTGTGCCTGTTACAACTACACACGTTCAATATCAGAAAACCACCTCCTATTTGCTAATTAAAGCTAAAACATATCATTTGACAAGTGAAAATATGATGCCTTGTGATCCTAATGTAGTCATAAAAGAGGCATAGAGGCTATGATTTTGATGAAAATTATTTTCCCTAAAATTTTAAGTCAATACTAATTTGTAATTTTTCTTAGAAAAATCAAGTTTTTAGAATCATATATACATATATGAATGAATACATACATACATTTATATATATTATATATATATATTATATATATATGAATCTGATTTAAAACATAGACACCTGAGCCACTGTGCCTTCTCTAGACAGCTGATCAAACTGGGGAAGGATACGGGTTAGTTGCATAAAGTAGGGAAACAACCACATTATATTAGCTGAGGATTACTGTACTTAATACTAGTAAAATTTCAAGAGCCCTTGTAAGGGTTAATCCTCCATGTCACCTTACTGATTGTGTCATCACCTAGAAGATACATACCTGGGATGTTTGTGAGGCTGTTTCCAGAAACTCTGAATGGATGAGGGATGACACAGTGTGAAAGCAAAGCTATATTACCCTATGAAATGGCTCACTAAATGAAAGATGAAAAGAAGAAAACATGAGCACCAACATTCCCCTCTTTGAGAATCTTGGCTGTTGACAGGACATGATCAGCCATCTCTCTCTCAGTCCTACCATCATCCACACCTTACTGTGTACTGTATGTTTCTTCAACGGTGACCAAAATAAACACTTCCTTCTTTTTTAAGGTACTATGTCTCAGCAATGAGAACAATTGTATGACATGCATTTCCCTAGTAAAACAAAACTGCCTTCCAAAATCTTGCCATATAAAAGGACATAAAAGCTAATATTGATTCAATGATTTAAAAGACTGACAGCAAATGGACATACCTGATACTTAAAGCATTACCTTATGGTGACTGATGTACAATGTGGCAACTGCTTAAAGTATTACATTCGAAGTTTAACACAGATGAATTCCATGGTCTATAAAACATACTCAGTGAAACTGTTTAGATGTAGGTGTATTTATCTATACATGATAGTTACTTTTCTTAATTAACATAATTCATGCTTCATTGATTAAGATATTCATTATTAAAAGTAAACCAATATTAAACTTTCAATTAAAACATCATTCAGGATATTTATTTCATATGTATTCATTGAATATAAAATTTAATGAGGAAACATTCACTGGTTTGAGGGGCTCTAAGTCTATGGCATGGGAAGCTAACTAAAGTCACTGGACAAATACAGGCTTTAATTTGCTTTTGGTCAGAGAATGAGCTAAAAATAATTATTTTTCACAATTTTTATTATTAATTCCATGCAGACATGCAATGTCTTTTGACCTTCCATCCCACTGTTCTTTGCTGAAGTCCTTGCCTACTACCCCAACAACTAGATATGCTCTCCTTTTCATTACAAACCTGATGAGTTCACATGATGCTGCCCATAAGAACATGAGTGTGTATACATATACTGGAGCATGCATGGCACCTCAGTGCCCATATCTCTAACCTAAACTTGCAATGCCTCCCTTTGCTGCCACTAATTGTGAATAGCTTCTCAGCTAGAATTAGTACTTCACCCCACCCGATCAATGCTTGGGTTTTGATGGCTTGATCTTGTTGATTCAGTGACAGCTGTTGTGAGTTCATGTGTGCAAGGAAAGGTCCTGTTCTGTTCAACAAATAATGCTTCACTATAGATTCAAAAGGATAGAAAACAATTGAAGAATACTGTGTGACACATTAAAATCAAACCTACATGTCAAAATGAGTTTTGATTGAATAAAGCATATGTTCTACCTACTATGTGAAAATAACAACAATCTAGACCTTCCCAGAAAACAACTTCTGATCTGGTGAAACTGGATGATACACAGGGAGGTGAACTGTTGTTAGTGCTGCTGGTAGCAATATTTGCTGCTGAGAGCCGTTCTGAAATTGGTTCTTCTGAGTGTTTGCCCACTCCTCAACACACCGTTTGACAGGTTGAATATCATAGTGCCTCTACTGTCGCTATTTGAAGGTTTAATGTTTTAAAATTGAAAGGCCTGTAGTTGGTACTGAAGGGGCCAATAACTATGAAAACTGCTATTGAGTCACATACTCAAGGGCCATAGCAACTGTTACTTGTCTCAGATTTTTTTTTTTTTTAACAGCAGTTGTTCTTGTGTATAAAAAATCTAGACAAGTCATATTCAGGCTTTCATTAACCAACTTCTATAATACAGTTAGAGAGTATCTTATTAAACATACAGCTTTCTATATTACTAGGGACAAGTCTGCAATTTGGATAATAAAATAATGGCAGTCTGAAAGAATTCTACATGCCCTGTCCACAAAAATTATTTATGAAAACTGAATAAAAGCAGTCAACGAAGAGACAATTGAAGAAGAGTTTACACGTATGCACTCCATTTTCATCTATTAGTGCAGATGGAAGGTCATATTTAAAATATATGTACCTTTGAGTAAGACTTTATTTTAGTAAAAGGCACCAAGCTCCACCATTCTTGGTAGGTACCTCAGTATCATTACTCTTTGTGTATCCTATCTTTGGCTCCTATTTTATATTAATTCATTTATTACTAAAACTTAACTTTGTTCTCATGTACATTATGTTTCACCATCAGTATTCCAGTTGAGTTAACATGAGGAATGGAACAGGGCTGAAACCAAGATATTTTCAGATAAAATATGTAAGGATAATAAATTTCATCATTTTATATATTTTTCATATACATATATGTAATTAAACATGTTTTTTCATTTTATTACATACATAATTTCAGTGTTCTGCTTATATTTGCATCTTTAGTGTTGTAAAATACATTCTTTTTTTGTAATTAATTTTGCAACTGGTTTGTTTTATATCTCAATCCCAGTTCACTCACCCTCCCCTCCACATTTGTCCCCCTCCCAATACCCATCTCATCCCCTTTCTGCTTCCCAGGGAGGGTGAGGCCTTTAATGGTGGACCTTCAAAGTCTGTCACATCATTTGGAGCAGGGCCTATTTCCACCCCCCATGTTTCTAGGCTGAGACAGTATCCCTCTATGTGGAATGGGATCCCAAAGTACATTTGTATACTAGGAATAAATACCAGAGGCTCCATAGACTACCCAATCTGCCTAATTAATGCCCACGTTCATGGGATATCAGTTGGTCCTATGCTGGTTTCCCTGCTATCAGACTGGGGTCCATGAGCTCCCCCTTTTTCAGGTCAGAAGTTTCTTGGGTTTCTCCAGCCTGGTCTTGACCTCTCTGCTCATCACTCCTCTCTGTCTGCAACTAGATCCCAGGAGTTCGGCTCTGTGTTTAGCTATGGGTGTCTGCTTCTGCTTCCACCAGCTACTAGATGAAGGCTCTAGGATGGCATATAAGTTAGTCAGTAAACTCATTATAAGGAAAGGGCATTTAAGGTAGACTCTCCACTATTGCTTAGATTGTTAGTTGGGGTCATCCTTATAGATCTCTGGACATTTACCTTGTTCCAGATTTCTCTTAAAACCTACAATAGCTCCCTCTATTATGGTATCTCTTTTCTTGCTCTCCTCTATTCTTTCCCTATCTCAAAGTTCCTGCTCCCTCACACCCTCCTCTCCCCATCCTCTTCTCCCTTCTCTTTCTCTTAACTCCTTCTCCCCTCCTCACAATGCTCTCAATTTGCTGGGATAGATCTTGTCTCTTTCCCACTCTCTGGAGGACCATGTGTGTTTCTCTTAAGATTCTCCTTGTTTCCTAGCTTTTCTGTTGGTGTGGACTGTAGACTGTCCTTTCCTCTGTGTCTAAATTCCACATATGAGTGAGTATATACCATGTTTGTCTGCAAATACATCCTTAATTTAAAATGTAGTTATGACTACAAATTAGAATTGCTAAGTTTTGCAATAAATAAACAAACAAATCTAAACAACTGTAGAATTTAGGTTTATTTTCTCTTTATGGTCAATTTTCCTTATATTATTTTTGAAGTAATTTCAACCTAGTGGAGAAGAATGCTGGACCATATTCAACAAACTGACAAAAACAAACAAAAAACAAACAACTCTTATCTTCTAGATAAAATAAATGGCACATGAGATTGAACTGCCTGAAGAGTCAACTCAAAAATACTTCCTTTCCTTCTATGGCACTGATGGACATACTGAGATACTGGAAAGAAGACATTTTGGAACAATGTAACTTGTTTTGATTTTCCTTTTAGGTACTACTAAACCAATCCGATCTGATCAAGATGCTGCCTAGTTTTATGTCAATTTAACCCAAGCTAGAGTTAAAGGAGAAAAGGGAGTTGCAACTGAGAAAATGCTTCCAAAAATCTGGGCTGTAGGCAAGCCTCTTGACCATTTTATTATTTAGTGATTGATGGGGAGGACACAACCCTTTGTGGGTGGTGCAGTCCCTGGCCAGGTGGTCCAGTCCCTGGCCAGGTGGTCCTGGATTCAATACAAAAACAGGTTGAGCAAGCCAAGAGGATCAAGCCAGGAAGCCACACCCTCCATGACCTTTGCCTGACCTCCTGTGTCTGATTTCCTGTCAGGATTTATTTTGGCCTCAGCTGCCCTCAGTGGGCTGTGATACAGGATATGTAAGCAAAATAAACCCTTTGCTCTCCAAATTGCTTTTTGTCATGGTGATTCATCATAGCAAAAGTAATTATAACTAAAGTAGATGCCCTGTTGAGTAACAATAAGAAGAAAAAGAAAGAGGCTATCAACTTTGAAGGTGGGAGAGCTTGGAGGGATTACACCTTGGGAGAGAATGGAAGGAGGATAAGGGGGGGGGGGGGGGAGGAAGTAATATAACTCTATTTTAAGTGAACACATTTTTAAAATAAAATAAGACAAAATCTTTTCAGAAAAGACCTCTGGCTGAAATGTCCATGTCTACTCTATGCCCATCTTTTTATTTGTAATTCTTCCTTTTTGAAGACAGAAATGTTTATTTCTATTGCTTTGATTAATTGAAGACCAGGCAGTTTGGCAAAATTGCCTACTGTCTAGAGAGAATTAGCAAAAGGGTAAATTTGACCTCTGGAGGTTTTAAGTAGGAAAGTGATATCACAATTACAGCCTTTGAAGAGAATATAATCTTGAAGAGGGCCCAGATAAAGGAAACAGGAAAGAGTTCAAGAAGGCACACCAATAACTCAAGTCTGATTAAAGCAGAGGTAATATGGCCTGCTTTCCATTCTTCAAATTTTGACGTATGTTCTTACAAAGACAGCATGAGCCATCATACATCAGAATATATTTCATAGTATATTGTAAGCACAATAAAGCATTATGATGTCATTACTAGGATATCCATCATATAAATGCAAAAGCTATACAATAGAAAGTTAGAAAGTTTACAAAACTTTTGTTGGTAGACACATGGTGGAAGGAACAAAGAAGGAAGATGTTTATCCTAATAAATTAGCATAGTATTTAGGCTATGCACCCTGTGTTAGATTCAGAGCTTAACTCAGCCACTTCTATTGTATGACTTTAGACTAGTAACTCAGTGTATGTGTTCTCTAGCTTCCTTCTGAGTTAAAAAGTTCCTAACAATAACAGGTAATATTTGTGATGGCACTTGTGAAGTCAAAACATCAATTAACTTCACAATAAATTTATGGCAATCATTCTAAAAGTTATCAGGACAGACACACTAAAGGAGACACATGGTATTCATGATCCACACTAGAAAGTGATCCTAAAACAACAACAAAAATGTTTGTTTGTTTAAGTAAATGAGAAGAGAATTAGGAAAATACCAGTCTATGATTTACAGAGTCAATGCTGTTAGGCTATCTAGACTACAGTCTCTGTCTTTCCTTCAGTGGAAACTGACTACTTTTGAGTATAACAAAATTTCATAGTACTGATGTGATCAAAACCAACCACAAAATGAAAATTGTGGATGACATTTCAACAGTCACAGTGATTTTGATATACTCAGTACCAACCTAGGAAAAAATATGAAACCTGGAGACAAAAGTTTGAAAAAAACAGTACAACTAACAGACCTCATTGGCTAGGAATTCAGAGTTACAGAAAATACCATTCTGAAAACAGATTTTTAGATTAGAAACTTCTAATTATCCTGCCGAGAATCAGTACAAAGGAATGTAAAAGTTAATCAGCATCATGGCAACATACTACCATCTCTTCAGGAAATAATTCATGAGATAAGACCAATTAACATCAATTTACTGATAGTAGCATTTTCCCCCTGCAAATATTTAGGAATCCAGGAATAAAGATAATGATACAAGAGGTGTTGAATCAGAGACAGAAGTAGAGGAGAGTTACAAAGACACAGAGCTTCCCTTTCAAGTTAGGGCTGGATTGGAATTAAATGGCACAGAAATTTCCACAGAAACTGTCTCTCTCTTTGGTAACATATAGGAAATTAAGAGAAGCTTCTTGAATAACAACACTGCTAATGACACTTTCTACTTCATGCTTGCAAATTGTCAAAAGAAATGTTTTAGTCCATCTTGGGCAAGTCTGCAAGCACAAATATATCCTTAAAAATTTCATATACATTTTATTTGAATAAAAAATGATAATGTGCCAAGCAGTAGTGTTGCACACCTTTAATCCAAGCATGCAGAATGCTGAGGCAGGCAGATTTCTGTAACTTCAAGGTAAGCCTCAAGTATAGAGCGAGTTCAATAGGATACCAGTCAACACAAAGAAACCATGCTTCAAAAAATCTGAAAACAAAACAAAACATAATAATGTAACTTTCCCAGAAACATCACAGTTGTTCAGTAAGAACATAGCTTTTTTTTTTTTAACAACAGATAAAAATCAGTTCTTTCTTAGTATTTGGTTCTCTATTATATATGTAAATACACCAGTACATATATGCTGAGTATGTCACTTGTAAAGTTTAAAAAAAAAAATCTCTCAATGACTTTATGGCAATCATTCTAAGACTTATCAAGACAGGTGCACTAAGACACATATATAGAAGTCATGATCCAGATTGAGAAATGATCATTTTGCCCATTATTTTAAAGATCTATTTGTGTGTGTGTGTGTGTGTGTGTGTGTGTGTGTGTTTGTGTGTAAGTGCCCTAACAGACAGCCCAGGGACATGCTATTTCAATTGATTTGGAGTTACACATCATTGTTTAGTGTAAGTTTAGGGTATATAGTGTCAGTGTAAGCTGAGTGTTGGGAATCAACTGAGATACTCTGAAATAGCAGTACATGCCCTAACCACAAATCTATCTGCCTAGCTCCTCCTATTATTCTAGATAATGTTCCACACACTATTTGCATGAAAACTGAGTATAATATTAAGGTATTAAGGTGTTCACAGTTTTCAGCCCTAGGCAGGATATTCTGTACTATAATACTGGAGCACACACACACACACACACAAAAAAAAAAAAAAAACAAAAAAACAAAACTGAGCTCTTCATCTTAAAGGAAGTCTTCAATGGAAATATTTCTCTTAGAAATTAATGTGCTATATAACTTGGACATAATGAAGCAAGAATTAAAATACAGATATGACTCCATAGCATGGCCACTAGACAACTACATAAAGTTGTCCTCTTCCTAATTTGGGTACAGAAACAGGATTGTTTATTTTACCACCCAAAACAATGCTGCTATAATAGATAGGTTCTGTGCTTGGACTGTGGGCAAGCACCATGGAAATCCTGTTTTCTTTTTCCTGGCTATTCTCCCTCTGGGGGAAAAAAAACTGAGCCAAGAACAAAAGGTGAATGATAAAAGATGGTATCTCCTTTAGTTAGGGTTTATTGCTGTGAAGAAATACCATGACCAAGGATACTCTTATAAAGCAAACACTTGAATGGTATGTCTTGCTTACATTTCAAAGGTTATCAGAAATTTGGGACACAGAAGTGTACATGCAAAGACTGTGCTGGAGAAGGAGCTGACAGTACTATATCATAAACAGCAGGCAAAATGAAGTTGTTTATGTCACTGGGAGTAGTTTAAGCATATATGAGACCTCTAAACCAGCCTCCACAGTGACAAACTTCCTTCAAAGAACCACATCTATTTCAACAAGGTTACAAATCCTAATAGTGTCATTCCCTATGGATGCCAATTTCTTTCAAACTGTCACAGCAAAGTATCTTTAAATTATTCTCTTAGATGTCTATCACCAACAGGCATTACAGGAAAACAGATACTGAGAATTCACCCATAAAAAGGAAATAAGCACTCCCTATTAAACAGTTTAATATTCCTTTACTGATGGGAGATGTCATTCTGTATATGTTTCTCATACTGGTTAATAATAAAGCATTGTTGGCCAATAGGAAGGTAGGAGGGACTAGGAGACAAGGAGGAGATAGGAAGTAGTAAGGAGGAGTCAAGATGGAGAGTCTGAAGAAAGCAGTATGCCGCCCGGCTCCCCGGTAAGAGAAATACATAGATCAGCAGAAATGGGTTAATAATTAAAGGCAGAGCTAGCCGATAAGAAACAAGTAACCGGGCCAACAGGATAATATCAAATACAGAGTCTCTGTGCATTATTTTGGCCTGGTGGCGTGGCGGCGGGACAAGACCGGGCGGCGGGAGGAAAAAACCGAACTCCTTACAAATGGTGCCCACGTGGCTAATAAGAACTTCCACTTAAAATTTAACAAAAGCTTAAAAAAGGGTTTTATATAAATACTTTGTTTTGGAATGGATTTTCATTTATTGATACAATTTAAGGTCAATTTTGTGATGTGTATATTCTCCTTTTGTTTAGGTATTGTGTTTATATAGTTCATTCAAAAATGTATTGTATAATGTAGTACAGATTATAGATAATTACCTATGATAGTCAAAGCTTAGAGTTAAGTAAGTTAGGGTTTTCAAGATACACAGAGATTTATTTAAGATAGATAGGAATTCTTCAAACCTTTCAAAGACCTACAGAATATGGCATTTAAAATGGTTTAGGGTTTTCGTGACAGTGAGACATAATTGCTCTTGGCAATACCACCTGCACCAGAAAGGAAGATGGAAGATGGACATCGAAGAAATACATTATGGAGTTTGCTTTCAATATGGCAAGACTAGCCATGTGGACAAGATACTGCTCTTGTCTGGACTGTTTGACTTTATGCTGTATAAACTGGACATGCAGGACCCACAGAAAAGTGACTGCTGATTCAAGATGGACATTGCTACAGAGATCCTGCTTTATGGAAGAGTCTGTGAGACAGTATGCAGGACACAGAGAAAAGTGACTGATAAACTGCGAATACAAGAAGACAGTTTAAAGTTTCCTGCATTGCTGAAGAGTCTGCCAGACACACTATGGCCTATGGGCTGAAGATGGAAGATTACAAAAGAACTTTGGGTGACGAGGCAGTGAGTTGTCTCTGTCATTTCTAGAGTTTATATACTATCCTTCTGTGGTCTTTGATGGAGTTGAAGACAGATAGTTATGGTTATAGTTTTCCTTAGTTAAGCTTAAAGATAAATTACATATAGGACTTTAACTCACAAAGATAAAATAGATGATGGAATATTTTCTTCAAATCTTGCTAAATGTTAATGGACTAAATATTGTTAACTGTGATTCTTATTGGATAAGTGTTATGTGATATATTTTGCTATGTTAAGGTTAAAACCCTTCTTTTTATTTAGACAGAAAAGAGGAGATGATGGGAGATGTCATTCTGTATATGTTTCTCATACTGGTTAATAATAAAGCATTGTTGGCCAATAGGAAGGTAGGAGGGACTAGGAGACAAGGAGGAGATAGGAAGTAGTAAGGAGGAGTCAAGATGGAGAGTCTGAAGAAAGCAGTATGCCGCCGGCTCCCCGGTAAGAGAAATACATAGATCAGCAGAAATGGGTTAATAATTAAAGGCAGAGCTAGCCGATAAGAAACAAGTAACCGGGCCAACAGGATAATATCAAATACAGAGTCTCTGTGCATTATTTTGGCCTGGTGGCGTGGCGGCGGGACAAGACCGGGCGGCGGGAGGAAAAAACCGAACTCCTTACACTTTACAGTATCAGAAAGTGTGATAACTCATAGATAAAACAAATATAATTTCAGCATATACACTCCTGGCATCCTACCCATCCACCTATTCATATATCCCAAAACATATATAAAATTAATTGTGGTTCCCCCACCTAGGGAGATCCATGTGTGTTCCCTTCCTTTATATTTATCCTTCTGGATCTATAGTTTTTGCTCGATTATTATTTACTTAATGGCTAATGTCTAGATATAAGCAAATGCATATTACATTTATCTTTTTTGATCTAGGTTACTAGATTTAGGATTTTTTTTCTAGTTCTATCAATTTATGTGTAAATTGTATGATATAATTTTTTTTAACAACTCAGTAATAAAATGGTACAACACACACATACACACACAGAGAGAGACATACACAAAAAACTGAGAGAGAAAAAGAGAGAGAGACAGAAAGAGAGAGAACTTTGGAACACTCATCTCTAAATGAGTTATTTCCATCAATTCACTCCCCCAAGAGCTCAGGGAACACCGCAAAAGATAAAACATAATGTGTGTAAGAGTTACAAAGCATGGTGGACACCAGGAGAACAAGAACCTCTAAATCAACTGAAATAAGCTCATGTGAACTCTCAGAAACAGAAGCAGCAAGTCTACAGTCTATACAAGTCTATACCTGTGTATATATTATGGATTCCAGCTAAGTGACATTTTTATAGTCCCTTAGTGTGTGAAAAAATGGGTCTTTGATTCTTGTTGCTTCTATTGGGATTATTTTCCTTCTGTTAGTTTACCTTGTTGAACTTCAATGTAATGTGTTTTTGTTTTGTCTTATTAAATGTTATTTTGCTACTTTTTGTTGTTATCTCTTAGAAGCCTGCCTTACCACAACACAAACCTCTTCATCTTTTGTTTGAAACAGGATATCTCTTATGAGCATTAACTATCCTGCAACATGTTTGGCTTTTTAGGCTAACCTTGAACTCTGATAATATCAGGAAATATTATCATTTTTCCCTTAGTAAGTGGATCCATGTATGCATCTCTTAGGGTCCTCTTTGTTACCTAGGTTCTCTGAGATTGTGTCCTGTAGGCTGGTTGTTCTTTGCCTTATGTGTAATATACGCTTATGAATAAGTACATACCACTTTTTGTCTTTCTGGGTCTCAGTTACCTTTTGCAGGATGGCATTCTCTAGTTCCATCCATTTGCCTGTAAATTTTAAGATGTCACTGGCTTTTTGTTTTGTTTTGTCTTTTGATTGAATCTTTGACATTCATCCACCGTTCATCCACCTGTCTGTTTTTATGCCAATACAAGCTGTTTTTATTACTGTAGCTCTATTGTAGAATTTGAAGTCAAGTATAGTATTGATACTTGCAGAATTTCTTTTATTTTACATGATTGTTTTGGCTATTCTAGTTTTTACATTTCTTTCTTTGTTTTTTGTTTTGCCATACGAAAGTAAGTATTGTTCTTTCAAGGTCTGTAAAGAATTTTCCAGTGGATTGCATTGAATATGTAGATTGCTGTTGGTAAGATTGCCATTTTTACTATGGTAATCCTACCTACCCAAGAGCATGGGAGATCTTTCCATTATCTAATGTCTTCTTCAACTTCTTTCTTCAAAGGTTTAAGTTCATATTAAACCTGCCTTTCACTTGTTTGGGTAAAGTTACCCCAAGATATATTTTTATTTGTGGATATTATAAAGGGTGATTTTTCTCTATTTCATTCTCAGCCCATTTATCATCTCTGTATAGGTGGACGACTGATTTCTTTCAGTTAATTTGTATCCTGCTACATCACTAAAGGTGTTTATCAGTTTTACATATCAATCCTAGTACCCTCACCCTCCCATCCTCCCCTGTTCACCCCACCAACCCCAACCCCATTACCTTGCTGCTTCCAAGGGAGGGTTAGCCTTCCATAGGAAGTCTCTCTCATGTGTCTAGGCTGACATATTATCCCTTTATGTGGAATGGGCTCCCAAAGTACATTCATATAATAGCAATAAATCCTGATCCACTACCAGAGTCCCCATAGACTGCCCAGTCTTCCCAACTAACATTCAAGGAATCTGGGTTGGTCCTATACTGGTTTCCCAGCTATCAGACTGGAGTCCATGAGCTCCCCCTTGTTCAGGTAAGCAGTTTCTATGGTTTTCTCTAACCTGGTATTGGCCCCTTTGTTCATCACTCCTCCTTGTCTGCAACTTCATTTCAAGAGTTTGGCTTAGTATTTAGCTGTGGGTGTGTGCTTTTGCTTCCACCACATACTAGATGAAGGCTCTAGGATGGCATATAAGGTAGTCTTCAATCTCATTATAAGGGAAGGTCATTTAAGGTAGCCTCTCCACTATTGCTTAGATTGTTAGTTTGGGTCATCCTTGTACCTAATTCCAGATTTCATTTAAAACCAATAATGGCTCCCTCTATTATGGTATCTCTTTTCTTGCTCTCCTCTAATCTTTTCCTGACTCAAACTTCTTGCTCTGTCATCTTTCAATTTGTTTATATGTTGGATTACTTTGACAAATTTTCATATGTTGGGCCATCCCTGCATCTCTGGGATAAAGCTAACTTGGTTATGGTGGATGATTTTTCTTATGTGTTCTTGGATCTGTTTTGACAGTGTTTCGTTGAGTAATTTTCCATCAATGTTCTCGAGGGAGATTGGTCTGCAATTCTCTATCTTAGTTGTGTCTTTGTGTAATTATGTCACTGCCTGATCTTTTCTAATGAGAAACAGAAATGAAGTAGATTCAAATGGGAGAGGAAGTGAAAGGAATTTTGAGTTTTAGAGGAAGGGGAAATTGTAATTGAGATATATACTGCATGAGAAAAGAATCTGTTTTAGTAAAGGGGAAATTATATGTAAATCAATATTATATAACATGAAGTCATTTAGATTTCAAAATCTACACAGTCATTCACATTTGAACGCATACTTAACTATTTTAACTGGAAAGGAGAAATAGATAAAATGTTGATGGGTCACCAATTAACGTTTTAAAATAAGATAACTTGGCACTGTTTCTCTATGTGCCTGTTCTAAATTAATATAGGGAAAATCTGTCCTACTGATTTAAATTCATTCTCTATTTCCCCTTTCCACAGTATTTCTTGTTAGTTATGAGTATCTTTTTAACACTGCCCACATTAAAATTTAGTAACTATTTATGTGGCATATGAATGCCAATTTCTTTTATTCAATTATAGGATACTTGAGTAGTAGTGTTACATGCCCAGGACAAAGAGTGCTTTTCACAAATGAAATTCTCACTGAATGCAGAAGGGTGAATAAGCCAAAGTTTGAGTAAATGACAGATTCAAAAGAAAGAATTGGAGGAAAAGGTGAATCACACAGATTGTCGTGTTATTTATTTTGCTTTTAACTTCTTAATTGGAAGCTTATACTTCTCACTTTTTAAAATAATATATGTGTATGTATTCTTAAATACATAAGCCTAATCATGGGTCTTTTCTTCCCTCAATATTCATGGTGACATCATTTCAATAGTATATAGGGATTGGCTTCTAGGCTCATGTATTTTATCATTATTATATCTGGAAGATTCCAAATTAATTTTTGGCAGTATAGTTCATTGCATTTTCTAAAAATTCCTGTCATACTTCCTCCACTATAGAAAGTTCCTATCTTGTTAACTTTCTCACCCCAACAGCAAGCTGGTAAATGTCCTATGAAAAGTAAAAAAAAAAAGCATAAATTTAACTATTGGAAATTTGTAGATATTTTCTCTCTTAAGAAATACTGAAATAATGCTGGGAATATTAGCAATCTCCATTATCTTTGACTAACTGCTTATGCATAAAATTATAACTAAGACTATGAAATTAATATTACCCTCTCATCATTTTTAAGAGGGAATTAAAGACTAAAGTTGTAGATTCACACAAAGTAATACATAAGGGAATGAAGTAAAACCTCTAATACTTTTGGTTTGAATAGACGTCACTATTAAGATATGATTTCATTAATGGGAAGCATGTAAAATTAATTACTTCCTTGACACAAAATAAGAAGCTAACATTAATGATACAATAAATTTCTAAATATTTTACATCCATGGCTTGCAATTAAATTTTATGGGATAAGTATAGTGTGAGTACAATTAAATAAATGTTTATCATCATTTTTTCAATCAGAAAATTGACACACAAAAAGGTTGAGTCAATTAACACAAATTTGTTAAATTAGTGAGTCAAGATTCAGATTCCTAGTTCATTTAATAATTTTTGCACTTAACATCATCAATACTTATTCCTATAAGTTTTTCTGACTTCTCTCTATCTCAGCACTCTAGCTACTGAATCATCAGTAGCTTTTGTTTGTTTTTCTGAAGAATATCAAGAGATCATGATGAAAAATATGAATGATAGGAAGGAAGGGTAGGTATATTCTGCTTCACCTACTCACTGCTTTATTGAGAGGTGGACAGATTCAAGGATTTCTCAGGGGCCTTGGTAAAAAGGCAAAAGGAACATTAGTTCTGTCTCCTTGTGAAAGAGCAGTCATCACAAGTTTCAATCTGGGTCTGGAGCCTAGGCTTTAAAGGAGTTAATGTTTCAGTTCCTGGGAACTTGCTTTTTCTCATGAAAGGCTATGGTTATTAGCTCTAAGACAGCTATGTCTAAGAAGCTGTATTATCTTTGCCAACTCTTCTGATTTATCTCTATGCTGACCTTGGCCACTTACCCACAACTAACAGTGTATAAAATGATGCACTTATTAATAAACATGTTTGGCATAAGTCATAGCTTGTGCAAGCCCTCATGACTCCAACTTTTATTCTTCCCACTTACTGGTCCACTCTCTCAGGAAACTGTCACTGAAGATGGCCTGCTGGTTCACATCAAGAACAATAGAAATGGAACATGTCAAGTAAAATGATTAAGAAGTCAAAATGTAGCTAATATAGAAAATGCTGGATCTCTAACAAACTATGTATTTTAGAATTAATGAGATTGAAAAAGAATTTCTCTTAAGAAGTTGTGGTAATTCTTGTGAGGGACATAGGAATGAAATAGAAAATGCTGGATCTCTAACAAACTATGTCTTTTAGAATTAATGAGACTGAAAAAAGAATTTCTCTTAAGAAGTTGTGGTAATTCTTGTGAGGGACAGGAATGAAATTAGAATAAAAATTTATATAAACACATATTTCTCTTTAATTAGTCATCTTGGGTAATTCAACAAAATATATCCCTCTATTTTTCATTATGACTATATAATCTAAAAACCACATTAATTTTTATCAAAGATATTTTTCCAAGATATTGACTAATATAGAAAATGTAATAGTAATCAAAATCACTGTGGCCCAGCAATAGCCCTAGTTGTCATATTACTAGTTGTAGTTATGTAATTCTTAATACTACTGCTCTTTAGTTCCACCAACAATAAAATGAAGAACCAGTGCAAGTTTGAAATAAAACATTTCTGTAGAAAAGTCTGTGGAAATTAAGTCATCTTGAAAAAAGTGAAAGAGGTGAAGTAACAATGAAAGGTAAAATTAAACAAAATTGTATTTAAGGAAACTAGCAATACCTACATAAAATCCATAACAAAATATGAAGAATGGGTATTACAAAAGAGTAATGATAATTCCTGACAAGTGACAAAGGAACTTGTCATGTCACTGATAGGAATATAAATTAGCATAACTATGGTAATAGTGTGGGAGTTCCACAAAGATTTACACACACTGATCCTATGATCAGCTGTCTCGTTAATGGATACATATGAGGGCAAATGAAATCAGTGTGTTGAAGAGTTATCTTATTCCATGATCAATACAGTACTATTCTCATTATCAAAAGGTAGAAACAACTCAAGTTTATCAACTGATTGATTAGGAAACTATTGCACCCCATACATATAAGATTATAATTCAGATACATGAAGAATAAAATCCAGTTACTATACCAATATATCTAGACCTAAAGACTACCAAGTAAATTAGACAGGTATACAAAGAGGCCTGACTTATACATACAACCTCATAAATACAGAGTGCCAAAGAGTTACTTTCATAGAAACTGAAAACAGAATTGAACTTATTTGTGGCTGTTGGTGGTTACTGGAGAAGGACAAGGACTGTTGATCAATGAGTACTAAGTTATATTTACAGTAAGATATTATGGTGTGGCATCACGCTGTAGGATGACTACAGAGAACAATGTGATTCTAATTTCAAAAAACTGGGACTGAATGAAAGTTTTTACACAAAAAAAAAAGAAAGAAAGAAAATGACAAATTGAAGGTAAATTCCTAATTCCACTTGACTATAATGCCTTGTACACATTCTTTTTCTATGCACAGTTCTCCAGGATGTTACTCTCTCACTCTAACAATTTGGTCCAGATATCATATCCCTTAATCTTTTTTATTGTTGTTTTAACTCCTCACACTATATCATCTGTGTATTGTTTGTAATCTGGTTTATTATTATTATTATTATTATTAATATTAGTACGTGATCTATAGAGGTTTCTGCTATCTAAGTTGTTAAAGACTTAGAAAAATTAGTTGCCATTCTTCAAAATCAGGGAATGTGTTATTCTTTCTATTGGTGTAACAGCCATAGAAATTATACCTCGTCTTTGATATTTTTCAGTAAGTAACACTATTCATAAATTTTCTTTCATTAAATGGTCATAATATGATAACCAGGTCATAATGATTAAATTCATAAGCCAAATAGGATATAGTATTCACAAGTACAGAGTTAGTATTTGATGAATTAAAGTACTATAAGCTATATTATTAGTACTAGGAGGCATTTCTAGTTCAGCTAAGTAGTAGCTCATGCACTTTGCATCAACAAAGGCCCAGTGTTTGATCTCTGATACCAACAAATAAGATAATATGAAATGTTCTATGTATTCTGGGTCTTTCCTTTCCTCATTCACAAAATGCATACCCTATGCCAAGAAGAAAGAGTAAAGATTAAAATAAATACATACATACATACATACATACATACATACATATATATATATATATTGTCCTCTGAGTCATATAATATGTCACTTATACTATTATGAAGCTGTTATTAATTTCTAGATCACAAAGTCTTGGTTATAGTCAGCTATTGCATCCTCCATGTTTCTATGTCCATTCCCATTAAGACCTAAAGTCTGCTAGAAAAATGTCTAAGCGGTTCACAGGAAAACAGAGGCTGCTTAGTCTCTCTGTCTGAGAACATGTGCACAAGGGATCAAAAATTCTATAAGCATCAATCTTGTGTGATGGGGAAGCTTGTCTATATCAATTCCCATGAGCCACAAGACCTGTAATATATAAATGTTATAGCAGGATATGCAGGGCTAATGATACAAGAGAAAAACACAGAGTGATGGAATAACTTTTATAAACCTAAACTCAAAATAAAATAATTTCATCGAAAATAATGAAAAATAGTCTTCAGTTCAACTTGGCTAAATTATACTCTGAAATAAGTGGATTCTGCATCATGAAACATATTATTCTCTGGGTATATTACCTTTGAAGAGAGTAGGTCAGGGGGTTTAGAAAATTATCATGTCCATTTATTGAAATTGGTATAAGATACTTCCAAAATTTCATCCTTTTCATTGGTGAAATAGTTTAAAAATAAGGAGACTTTAATAAAACAATAAGTAGTTGGTTTTAAATCCAGGCATAAAACAGCATAAGTTGTTGCTGCTTGCACTGTAATCTCTCCTATTTGTGTTTATTACATTAATATTTCTCCTCTAACATGGCACAGTAATTTGAGCAGTAACATATGCTTTTGTCAAGTTAACAATCTGTGTTTCAAATGTTTCAGAGTAATTCCTTTCACAAAAGAGAAGTATGAGATATATTATCTTTAATGCTTTTCTAAGCTGCTGTATATGTCTGCATATAAATATCCATACAAACTGAAGAAAGAATGCAGAAACAAAGTTAAAACATACTGAATTTTCATAGGCAGGAATTTAAATATGAATATGAATAAATAAGCTTGAACACTTCTAAACTCTCATTTTCCACAGCTCTTGCTTCTTTATCTTGTCTGCAACTATGTAACTTAACACCTAATGGATGAAGACAATTAAGCAAATATTTCAGAATGTAGAATTTAGTTGTTATGTGCAGGATCTTACATGGTTTTTATGGGTAATCCAGTTCCATAAGTGCTAATGATGATTCTATTGATAATGGTCCAATGATTCTAATAGCCTCTTCCATGGCTTGTTCGCACTTTGAGAAATCAGGATTTCCATTTTGATGAGTGTATGTCCTATGTCTATATTTGTCTCTGTAATATATCTGTCATTCAATAAATATTTGTTCAATAAATATCAAATGACATACTTTTAAAGTTCTCTGTCTATAATAAAGGGCCTAGGTCTTAAAATAGTTAGATTTAAAGAAAAGTTAAACTTTGGAATTCATTTATAGTTACTGAATGTACTTGAAAATCTGTGGTTGATGTATGTAATGTGTCTGTGCTCCTTGTGTAGCATTTTTTCATCCTGTCTTTTATTGGCAATTGTCCCTTTCCATGCTTGTTAAGCTGCCTCCTCCACTCTAGGATTCACCACCTTCTTCAGATGCATTTTTGTACCCAAGTCCATGTAGTACAAGGCCTTAACAACTGCTCTCTGAAAATTTCCATCATCAGTTCCAAATTATTCTCACTCATTCAGGATCTCCCTTTCTAAAGTCTCTCAGTAGCTGTCACATTACACCTATATCAATGGCAATGACTGAATTTGTCATCTCTTTAGTTATCTCAAGAGATCCTGCTAATCAATTCTGTTTAAAGGGTTGAACTTAGTTCTTGCTATAGATAAAATCTTAAATTGTTATAAATTCAAAAATTAACTTTATTGACTTAGTACATATCCCACAATGTGAGAGAATTTAGAAAACATCCCAAATGCATATGTATTTTGTTAATTAAGTTATGACAAAAATGAAAATTAGAATAAACATTCATTCACTCAAATTAAAATGATAACCCATCAATTTCAGACGTTAAAAGATAGATTAACAATCTGAAATGCAAACAAAAGTAAAGTCAGAATCCAATAAATGTATTATGAATTTATACCTGTGTAGGTAAAAATAATCACAGTACTTTACCATGATGCTTTATACATATATTATTTACTGATTACCAGTATTTATATTTTAATAACTACTTTGATATTAATCTACAAAAGAAAAAATATTAGCTGATTGTAATTCTTAAATATATAGCTGTTTATTCCTATTTACAGATGAAAAAAATAAATTAAATTTTTTGAAACTACTTAAGGTGACCATGAAAATGGAACTATATCTATACCCTATTTGTCCAGGCATCCTGTTGACAGTCATGACACTTGTTGGAATTTGGATTCTTCTTGAGAATTAGAAATTGCATTTCTAGATCTGGTGCCTTTGGAGAAATTATCAAAGAATTATCATGTGTAGAATTTCATGCTGCAATGACGGCTCTACTTGTCAGCTGAAATAGGTATTCATCTTTATGTCTCAGTTATGAGAATAGACCCAGTGGAGGCAGAGACTCATCTCCCTTTTTAGATTCATAGACATTATTCTTAAAATAAAATATTATAAGTATGAAAAGAGGAAGAATCCAATGCAAATAGCAATATTTCCAGTGTCTGACTCTGTCAAACCTTGACAAGGGTAGACAAGTATACTTTCATTAAACATTGGGTCTAAATGGAAATAAAATTTTGTACAGAAAGCACCAATTCCTAAAATTCTCCAAGGAGCCTTCTGGGGTATTTTAACCTGTATCTGTAACATCAGCTTCACTCAAGAAATAAAATCTCCGCTACAGTGTGAAAATTGAAGACACCAAATTTTCAATTACCAATACCACAAAAGTCCAAGCAAATGATGATTTCTCCAAATCACAGTATTTTCAGCAGTAAAAAATATTTTAACTCTGAGATCCAAATTGTTTCATTCACCCAAGCAGTCTCTTAGATTACAACATAATTTTTCAGCACTTTTTAAATTTATACCATATAACTATATAAAATATAATGAGATTTTAAAAACCTGGCATCGATGTTGGACAAGACAATCCAATAGAAGAAAAGAGAACAAAAGAAGTTACAAGAATCAGAGACACACTAGTTTTCACATAGGAGAATCCCATAAAAAAATACTAAACTGGAAGCCTTAATATATAACAGTGGACCTGGTGCATAACATGTAAGCCCTGTGCATGCTTCCTCTCTCTCTCTCACATGAGCTTTGCTCACATAACACAATTTCTCAGAGGTCCAAAATACCTTGGGGATATGAAAAATGGATGCAACATAAACAATACTTTTTGTGTTGAACCATAGTTTCAATTATTAAAATTGTAGCCATTGTTTTATTGTTCAAAGGAATAAAGTATCTCATTCAAATACAAACTGTGATTAAAATATTAAATTAAAAATAATTGTAAATGCTTCTACATAGACATCCTAATTAATTATAGGGGCAAAGATTAGTGACTACAAAGATAGTAATAGCCACATTGACAAAATTATCTTCAACATGTGATTGCTTATTTTGTGAAAAGAAACTGTAAGAGAATCTGTCCCCAAATCATCAGCATTTTGTATAATGGCATTACAAATAATGCCAAGTGATACTTCTGTATAAAGATGGGAAAAATGAGGCTATCATAGACAGAGCAACACACACTCACATTATCATAAGAAGTAGGACAAAGCTCCAAACTAAAGACAAGTCACTAAACTATAAGCTTGTATTCCTATCTACCAGTATGGCCAAGTATAATACTATTAGGCTCTGTGTATATGTATGATTCACAACAAAAGTCATTTTATGCCTAAGTACTCTAGATGCAAGAATTGATTATCTGAGAAAACAGCCATACCATCAGATAAAGTACTGGATCATCTTGCAAAGGTAATATAAGCAGTGTTAAAAGCTTTTAATGATCTGGAGCCATAATTAGGACTTTATTTGACTCTGAACATTGTCAGTGACTGAATCTCCATCATAAATGACTGGCACTTTATAACGGACCAAGTACAAAGGCATTTGATTCTACTCAGCATGGCATGTAGAGGACAAGATGGCCATACATAGGTGCCCAATGTTCATCTCATCCTCCACACAGAATACCAATTCAACTTACTGAAAGAGCAATAAGGTAAACCCTTAAATCCCATCACACACACACACACAAACAAAACAAACAAACAAACAAAAAAAAAACCCAAAGACTGCTAAAAAGCAAGTTTTATCATAGCTTAGCAAAACAATTGGGTTAAAGATTTTGGCACTACAATGAATATTCATTTGATCCATCTAATTCATAAAAGAACAAATTAAGGCATAAATAAATGAGTTGGAATGTCCATTTGATATTGGATAACCAATTGGTGTGCTCTTCCCTGGGAAATGCTTTTTCTTTTTCTTTCAGCATTCCTTGGTTATTTGAAATTCTCTTTGGGGCTTAGGCCTCTGGGACTTTCCCCCGTTCATATTTGTCTATTTACTATTATTGGCCTTGTTAAGCTTATGTTAACTGGTCACATTGATGAGACATTATGAAAACATACATACACTGTAACATTATACAGATTGTGCACTTTGCTTGTTGGAATATATATGGCATGTATAAATATATTAAAATTAATATATATATATTAATTGTAGTTTGTAGTTTACATACATATATATGTATATATAATGTATCACAAAAATTTTGCGAAGATGCTACATAGCAAGTTTTATATCTATATCTATATCAAATAATCTATCTACATAAATATTTGTGTTATCAAAAACAATTAATAAAAAAGACATGAAGGAGGGATATATGGGGGTTTGGAAGGAAGAAAGGGAATGGAGCAAAGATGTAATTACAATATAAAATATCATGTTTACAAACTTTTGAAGGCTTCCTAAATCACACATCTAGCAAATAAATGTTCCTGTAACTCTTAGTCTATACAGTTTCTTATTATACAAAATTTTAATAAATCAAAATATATGACTAACTTTGGTTAGTATATATATTATAGGTGATGTATACATAGAATTTCAGTGGCACAAACACACACACACACACACACACACACACATATATATGTATATATATATATATATTAAATAATGCATATGCAAAGGTCTAATGCAGACAACGTGTTGGTCCTGTGGTTGTTCTTCAGTCTCTGAGGTCATATGACTCAATCAATTTAGAAGGCCTTGTTCTCCTGGTGTCCTCCATCTATTTTGGCTTTTACATATTTTCTAACTATACTACCAAGGGGTTTTAACTGAGCTTTGAAGGGAGAAATTTGATGGAACTATCTCATTTGGATCTGTGTGCTTTAATCCCCCCCTCCACTTAGTGTGTGTGTGTGTGTGTGTGTGTGTGTGTGTCTGGCTATGGATTTCTGTATTTCTTTCCATTCACAGGAGGAATATTATCAAATGATAGCTGAATAAGTTACATATCTGTTAATATAGCATAATGTCATTAATAATCATTTTGTTGCTAATTTTATTTTTCTTAGACCAGCAGTATTTTCTTTTTCTTTTAAGACACTGGGTTATCTATCCTCCACTTCTTGGCTACCCAAACAATGTTGGATGTGTGCTCCATTTCCTGGAGTGGGCCTTACATCAAATCAGACACTGGTTGGTTACTCCCACAAGCTTTGTGGCACTATTGCTTTATCATAATTTGCAAGTAGGACAGAGTTTAGACCAAAGATTTTGTGGCTGGATTGGTGAATCCATTTCCTTTTTTTTTTTTTTTTTTTTTCTTTCTTACTTTTCTATTTGTTTTTCCTTTTTTTCTTTTCTTTTTTTTTCTTTTTTTTTTTTTTTTTTTTTTTTTGTAGCATGAGAAGTACCTTCCCACACCAAACACAATAGAATACACGGATGAAGGCTTTATTTATGCAACAGTTCAACCTTTCATGCAATATGTTGTGCAGATATTGTCTTCAGCAATTTAAAGACAATGTTTAAGATATAGTAGATCAAAAATTTCTAAGTGATTTTACTAACTCATCTATTCATCTCACCTTTTGTAACATATCTTCTAGTAAATTTAAAACTCCACTGATTGTTGTTAGATTTGTATTTGGCTGCATTGTTCTAGACCATTATTCTTCGTCTTCACATTATTTTATATTTCTCATATATATTCCAAATACATGGAGTCTTTTCTTATATGAAATTCAAACTTCTTAATTCACTAAAATAAACTCTGTCATTCAATAGCCCATGTTTAGACAATCTAAATGCCACACCAATCAAGAAATGCCAAATGCATTTCAGAAATGTTTTTCAGCTTCATTATCACCCTGTCCTTCATTAATAGTGATTCCTTGCTTTATACTAATTAAATTTATATTAGATCTCGTTATTTCTGAATATCCACAGTGCCCCAAAATCTATTCTACACTTTGACAAATGCTTACCTGGCAAAGTGCTAATGAAAAAGGAAGTGTATTGAATTTTTATTGCCACAGAATAATCAAAAATAATTACAGAAAGAGTAGGATTTTTTTCATTAAGCAAAGGCAATAGCTAAATAACAACTCTCAAATAGAGATGAAAGGGGATCATTTTAATATAACAAAACAACTTAATATAATTATATTTTGCTCCAAAAATCAGAAAAATCTATTTATTTGAAGGTTGTGTGAAGAGACAAATAGTAAAATGGAACAAAACATCATATACAAAAATAATAATAACAATAGAACAGCCTTAACTTGGAGACATTTTCCTGTGACAGGCAATAGGGTATCTATGCATGGCTTCATGCAGCAAAATTTTGAAAACAATAACCACGTCATAGAGATGGAAAAAAATTCTCCCTCAAAACTCCTCTGATAATCAAAATCTTAGTGCAAAAGAAGTTTCTGAAGCAAATTAATGTATGAAATATGTGTGGAGGCAAGCATATTTTGGACATAGACCCTGGAAAATGATTCTGGTCATTCATCATAAACTATCACCTGCCCTGTGGAAGGATTGTTGCTTTCCAGACTTCTACTACAACAACTAAGACCCACTGTGGGTTAGAGAAGGTAGAACCACACCAAACAGAGGTCAACAGCAGGAATGAAAAATGGCTGATGATGAAGATTAATTAGAAACAGAGCCATGCAGTTATCACCATGTCCAGGACATTCCTGCCTTGGAACTTTTTCAACAACCTAAAGTAAAAAGGGTGGGAACCAAATTTCCAGCTGGGCAGGAGAAAGATTCTAACATTTGACAGTCTGAATCTGAGTAAGATCAGCCCTAAAGTAGCAGTTGAAGTAAAGCCTGCCAGAACTGCCACAGCAACCCAAACTGAAGGTAACATTTTTGCAGTTTTTCCTAAGCAAACCCCCTTTGTAACTTCATTCGCATACCAATCCACCAATAAATTCCCAGCTGTGATACCAGGTAATAGACATTCTCTGGCTATAAAAGAGGACACTAGAGTTCCCGAAAAAAAGAATAGGCATGTACTAGAGATGGATGTTAGGGATAGACTCCTTGGCTTCTAGAACTGGAGGTAGCTGCTGACTCAGAAGGAAAGTCTTCAGCTAATCATCAAGATTCAATCAGCAGCTGCTTACAAAGGGACTCACTCCTACCTTGGCCACCAGAAGTTTGCAATGCCTACTAGTAACTCCTGCTACTCTAAGCTGTGACCTGCTGACTTAATCTATAAAAGACTACTCTCCTATGGTACTACAAAACCCTCTCAGAGCATAGGCTGTGCCACCTGCACTCTCTAGGTATCCCAAAGCATGACAAAGTTTATAAACATTCCAAATGCCACATTACAAGAAGGCTCTTTGCAACAGAATCAATTTAGCAATATACATAAAAATAAAAACTGTTATTTCAGTAAAAATGGAGTAATTAAAAGTACTTTTATCTACTTTGAGGTTAGAAAGACTACTAAAATTCAACCTTCATTTCAATATAATTTAGCTACCTAAAAGAGAAAATTGGACTTGTCAGCTTTGAATTTTCTACAGTCAACCATACTTTTTTCTTCATAGTCCACTAGAAGAAATTTAAACAATACTATAAACAAGAAATTATCATTGTTTAAAATTGTGACTACTGCTAAAATTTCATTAAAATAAATTTTATTGCTGGGCATGGTAGCACTTGAAGGTAGAGGGAGGGGGACCTCACTCTGTGAATTCGAGGCCAGGCTGGTCTACAGAGTGAATGCTTTTCTTTTTTTCCTTTTTTTAAAATTTTGTTTTCTTACATGCTGACCAGTTTATCCTTCCTCCACTCCCCCCAGTACCCTCCCCTTCCACTCACCCTCCTGCTCCATTCAAAGAGGGGAAAGCCTCCCTCTCATGGGCTTGAAGAAAGTATGGCAAATCAAGTTGAGGTAGGACAGAGCTCCTCCCCCTGCATCAAGGCTGGGCAAGATGATCCAGCATGGACAACAGGTTCCCAAAAGCCACCTAAGTGCGTAGGATAGGTCCTGATCTCACTGCCAGGAGCTTACAAAGAGAACATGCTACACAACTGTCACACATATGCAGCTAGGGATGTTACACAGAAAAACCCTGTCTCATTCATTGATTAATTTTAATGTGTTGGGTATAAAATTTTAGAGTACAATAGGGTAAGGGAATTGAGAAGTTCCTCTTTAAACAATCATCATTCCTTCATCAAATATTGACTGGACACAGGGATGTAGGCCTCACCAAGAAGACAACAGCCCCTGGGTTTATATCTGGGAGAGGGAAATCAAACTGGTATTTAGACCTCTAATTAACAAAAATACAAGATGTGGTAGAAATTCATATTCATAAAGCCATAAAATAGGGAATTGGTATAATGTGAAGAAGAAAAATCTAAGTTGCCTTCAAATTCTAAATTAATCCTTACCCATAAGCATCAGTTACATTCAGAACATACTAGACAATGTCTCAGCTCAGTTCAGGATGCACAATGTTGATAGTACAAAGTAGTCCCTTGGAGAACATGGTATAGGAGAAACAGATAGCATCATAGACAAGGCTCAGTCATGCAAATGTCTTATTTTTATACTCAAGATAATGAACTTTATCTTAAAGGAAATAAGGGTTTGACAATGTTTTGTTATAGAATTAATATTTAAGAGGAAAATTTCATAACTGAGATCATATTCCTTATTACATATTCTCTGTGTTGAAGTAAGTTTGAAGAAGGCACAAAAATGGGTTAGAAGTAAGCATGTTGGGAAATGGTAGTACTTGCCTATAATCTTAGAACGGGACAGGCTGGGTAGAAAGATTAAAGTTTTCACAATGGCATGGGCTTCATAGTGAGGCCCTATTTCAGAAAAAAAAAAAAAAGTAAGCAGAAACAGGACTTTTTAACATGGATGGAGGTAGGATTGAGGTGGGAGGGGGAAAAGAAGGAAATGAGAGATGAATGAACAAACGAACAAACAAACAAAACAAAAACAAAAATTGCAGGTCTTCAAGAAGATGGCTGGTGTCCGATGCTAAAATGATACCAGAGAATAAAGTGGAAATGATGAGACTAAAGTAAAGTGATGTGGTTATATCCCCAGAGTTGTATATTTCTTAGTATATGATCCAAATAGTTTTTAATTCCTGTATTATTGTCTTGCTGGCCAAAGAATGTCCTAACTTTAGGTAAGGTTATTTGATTTCTTAGGGATAAAAAAAGCAAATCTTAAGAGATGAAGATATTGACTCTTGGAAATGAAATAGAAATATTGTGTCTATAATATTTAGCTCTTGATCAAAGAAATAATTCTGACAGAAAACAAATATTAAAACCTATATTGCTAACATACATGAATGGTTAGGCATATGTGCAAATTTACTGTATGAGAAAACAATGAATCAAAGACATGTAGAATTAATGTCAACTTCCAGATAATTATTTAATAATATTGTCTTGGGTTAACTCAAATGCAAGTCAAGAAATATGTTATATTGGGGAAAGTGTTGATGCATTTGTTCCCACAGAGAAGGAAAGGCTGTGAATTTATTCAAGTTTAAAGACGATCAGGTTTGATCTGGGGAGGTCCACTGAAAATCCTGGATACAGATATAAAAAATAAACCTAGAAAAACTACAGAACGGGTGATGTACATTTTACCCACTTAAACATTAAACAAATCATCATCTTTGTCTGGCTTGTGTACAATGCACAGTCCATACTTGTTTAATGCAGATAAGTATGTTACCTCAAAGTTAATGTGTTTTCCAGGAAGAGGACCAAACACAAAATAGGTAGCCCTGGTGATCCAGTCTCTCAGAGTGGCTCTATTGTAGTTTCCTCAGAATTCCTTTCCAGACCAGCTTCAAGACTGCTGGCTGAGATGGATCAAATGCACAGACTAATATGTTATTTTTCTCTGCACCCAACAAATATGCAATGCCCTCAGACAATATGAGGTAGTCTAGAGAATATAATGTCCACATTCCCAAAAGATAGGGTGGGTGGTTTTAGGTAATTTAATTAACTATGGATGTTTGTCATTGTTCACGTAAGTTGATTACAAATTACTATTAGTTATGGCTAGAAATAAAAACTGAACAAAGGAGATTAGATTCTGTGGTATCTTTCTGAAGAGAAAAAAGGTTGCCATAGTATAAAAATGATGAGACAATAGGATAGGATTTAGGGTCTACTATTGAACTCTCAAATATTAAACATTAGTACAGGCTGTTATAATTTCATACAAATTTAAGGTTATTTTTCTTATACTGTGTTTTATATATCTATTCTTGTTTATAGTATTGTACCTTTGGAGCTCATTTTAAAATGTCATGTAACATTCTAGTCCTTGAAAGCTATTTAGGACAATAAAAAAAATACAGGTTAGTAATTAGTCATTTATAAAATTAAAACTTATAGTCATGTTAGGTATATTTTCAAGGTCAATCAGAGACATTATTTGAACAGATAGATACTTTAGATACCCATAGAATATGGTTTTTAGTGTTTTAATAACAGTAATTTTCAAGACTGTGAGATACCTCTGCTTTAGGAAGCACCAATCTAATTCATAAAAGGATGGTGGGCATATAAGTACCTCCATGTGTAGTTTGCTGCCAAATGGAGCTATCCATTTTGGCAAGAAACTGCCCTTGATTTGGCTGCAGACAGTATATTGTCCAAAATGGACAAGCAAAACACACACAAAAAAGTGACTATCAAACTTTGCAAAGACAGGGTAGGAGAGTTCTTCAAAAATTCTTACTTTGTAGAAAAGTCTATAAGATATTCTTGGCCCATAGGTCAAATGGATGGATGCCCCCAAATTTCCAATGTGTGGCTGTCCAGGTAGCCAGATGTCTCTGTCATTTCATAGTTTTAGAAATAGCTTACACTGCACTTTCTGTTTATTAAGAAAATATTATATCCTTCTGAGGTTTTTGACTAAGCTGATGAAAGTATATATAGAACATAAATAAGGTACAGAGCTTTAGACTCATCATGATAGAATAAGCAATGAAATATTTTCTTCATGTATGCCAAATACAAGTGGACTAATTGTGTAAATGTAATCCTTACCTGATACTTTTTCTTATTGTTTATAGTTTTATTATATTATAGTTAAAATTTTCCTTTCTTTAAGACAAAAAGGGGGAAATGTTGTGGAATAATTTATCTGTACCCTGCCAATATGTGTCACTTGGATTGACTTAATAAAATTCTGAAGGGCCAACAGCTAAGCAACATTTTCAGGGCAGAGATAATGCTTTGAAGACAGATGGAGTCATGAGGAGATGCCAAGGACACACAGCAAACAGCATGGGTAATACAAAGTAAAGTAACCATGCCATGTAAAAGAAGTAGATTACAAGAAAAGGGTGAATGTATGTTATGAGCTAGATAGAATCAAGTTTGAGGTTTTAGATAGGTTTTTATAAATAGTCAGAAGTCTCCATGTGTTTATTTGGGAGCTGACATGTTGTACAGAAAAACCTACATATATATTTTCATCACTACTGGAAATTTCATTAAAATAGGAAGAGAGTTGGGGCTAAGGAAAGCTTACTGCATGAGAGAGAATTCCTGAGCATCTATGAACAAAGTTGGTGGTGCACATGCATGAGCATATAACTTCATTTGTGGCCAGAGAGGACAATCAAGCCTTCTGGGACTTACTGGCCTCTGCAGTAGCTAAAGGCTCAGGAAGAGACTCTGTCTCAAGAGATTGTTTAAGAGAGAGATTGAGAAAGACACTAGATATTTTGCTTGGTCACGGTCACCCATGCACCATGTACCATGCACTATACGCAACACAGACACACACACATACATACATATATATGTACATACATGCAGTCTCATGGGGGCAAAAGGTTGATCACACATTGAAACTCGTTTTCTTTATAACTAAACTATTCATTTGAAATCTTTTTAAAAATATGTTTTAAATGGAATATATTTAGAGCACTTTCATTTAAACTCTTTTCTTCTGTTTTAATATTGAAGCCCAGTGTGCCAAATGTTAAACATTTTATAACCTACAAAGTCATAATCACTTGAAGACTAGTTTTCAAGTGCTAAAAGGTCTGATATGTGTTAAACATTAGTCCATAAAGGATAATTTCAAATTAATGCAAAGAAAAATGGTGGAATTCTGAAATGTGGTGTGCAAGAAATTGTCTCTGTTTTACCCTTTTCCAGATGGGAAAGTGAATCCCCACATTAAGTTTGTCACAGACTAATGTAAAAAATGAATCTTGGAATAGAGCACACTTCATAAAGTCTGCATTTTGAAGCAAACTAAAATGTGAAAATTGTGTAGGAACTAAACTTATCATATGGTATTACTTGTCCCACAGATAAATACAATTTCAAAATTAATACACTTACATTGGTATGGTACATCATACCTATAATCCTCGAACTTGGAAGAATCAAGAATCGAGCAGGATGGATCCATGCCTGGACTTTGTAAAGAGACTCTGTTTCAAACTAAATCATAAAAACAAAAATAGTAAAATACTAAGAGTATCTCTTTATCACTGACTCATAATAACACTTTACAGGAAGCTTTTATATTGTGGGCAATCAATAAATTATAATATAATATACGTAATTTAAGAGTATCAAAAATAATTTAAGTTCAAGCTTCAGGCCCCAGCAGAGTCAGAGGAAAGCCTGATTTTCAGGCCCAGAGCAGCATCAGTGAGAGGCCAAAATAGCAGCCCAGAAGCAGCATTAGAGGAAGGTCAAATGCTTCAGTCCTGAAGAAGCAGTATCAGAGGAAGGTTTGAGCTTCAGGCCCCAAGAAGACCTTCAGAACCACCTACTCTCCAAAAAAAGGAATTTTCACTGGAGCTGTAGCACCACCTGCACTTCAAGAAGTGACCACCTGAGCATTAGACCCACTTTCAAAAGGAGGAATGTTCATTGGAAGCTCTGCTCTACTTGTTCCTGAAGGAGCAGTCAATGGAACTACAGCCCCAATTATATCAATTGGAGAAAGATATAATCCCTGAAGCACAAACTCTACCTTTACCAATTAGAAGAAGAGGTGTGTAGACAACAGGGTAAGAACACACTCAACAATATAAAGAGCAATAAGAAACTAGTGGTGCTATACCAATAAGACTTGAACATTGAAGCACAGGTGAAGTAGAAGAAAATGACCTTAAAAGACGTTTATGAAAATGATTGAGGCCTTTAAAGAAGAAATAAAAAACATCTCTTAAACAAATGGAGGAAACAAAAAAAATAAAAATGGAAAATATGGAAAAAATCCTTAAAGATAAACAAGAAAAGCAATTAAACAAGTGAAGGAAATTATTCAAGACATGCAATCTGAAATAGAGTTGAAAAAGAAAACACAAATTGAGGGAATTCAGGAAATGGGAAATCTGGGTAAATGATCAGGAACAACAAACGAAAGCACAAACAACAGAATATAAGAGATGGAAGAGAGATTTTCAAGCATTAAAGATAATTTGGAGGGACTAGGGCTTCTCTCCTGTCTCTAGGTTAAGGAAGTTATCCATCCCTCCATGGGGGATGTGTTAGCAAGGTCCTTTTGTGCACCAGGGATACATCCTGGCTCCACTGTCTGAGGTCCCTTAGACTGCTCAGTCCTTCTGGCTAAGACCCATCCATATTCAGGGGAGCCTGAGTCAGTCCCATGCTGGCTTCCCAGCTATCAATCTGGTGGCCTGTTAGTTCTTCCTTGTTCAGGTAAGCTGTCTCTATGTGTTTCTGTTGCCTGGTCTTGTCCTCTCCCTCTGCATCTGAGTTCTACTTCAACTCAGTGTTTATGTATGGGTATTTGCTTCTGATTCCAACAGGCATTAGTTGAGGGCTCCATGGATAAGTTAGTTGTTGATCTCACTCTCCAGGAAGGGCATTTATGATAGCCTTTCCACGGAAGCTCAAATTGTTAGTTGGCAGCAGTTTTGTAGTTCTCTAGACCTTTCTTTGTGTTCAGTTTTATCTTCAAACCAATATTGGCTCCTGTCTTCTATTCCTAACAAGGCTAAATCTTCCTGGTCGCACATGTTTTCCTTTCCTCCCCATTGTTTTCCCCTACTTCTCTCTCCAGTCGCTGCCCTCCACCACCACTTCCCCTGAGCTCTGGAGCACTTGTCCATTACCAGTTCTGTGAGGGACTTTATATGAATCTCTTAGAATACACCTCATATCCTAGTTCCTCTGGTGGTGTGAATTATAGGCTGGTGATCCTTTGATCTAGGTCTAAAATCCATATATGAGTGAATACATACTGTGTTCCTCTTTTTGTGACTGGGTTACCTCACTCAGGATGGTTTCTTCAAGTGCCATCCACTTGCCTGCAAATTTCAAGATACCGTTATTTTTTTCTGCAGAGTAGTATTCCATTGTGTAGATGTGCCACATCTTCATTAACCATTCTTCAATTGAGGGGCATCTAGGTTGCATCCAGGTTCTTGCTATTACAAATAGTGCTATTATGAACATAGTTGAACAGATGTCTTTGTTGCATGGATGTGAATCCTTTGGGTATATGCCTAAGAGGGGGATTGCCGGGTCCTGTGGTAAACTAATTCCCATTTTCCTGAGGAACCGCCCTACTGATCTCCAAATTGGCTGTATGAGTTTGCACTCCCACCAGCAGTGAAAGAGATTTCCCCTTTCTCCACATCCTCTCCAACATGAGTCATCATTGCTGTTTCTAATTTTAGCCATTTTGTCCGGAGTAAGATGGTATCTCAAAGTTGTTTTGATTTGCATTTCCCTGATAGCTATGGATGTGGAGCATTTTCTTAAGTGTCTTTCAGCCTTTTTGATTTCCTCTATTGACAATTCTTTCTTCAGTTCTGTACCCTATTTTTTAATAGGGTTATTTGGTATTGTGTTGACTAGTTTCTTGAGTTCTTTGTATATTTTGCATGACCTGTCAGACCTACATGACCCCTACTGGATGACATTCCCCTACATATGGAATTGGGGTGGGGGGATGGGAGGGTGGTTAGAGTGCATGTGAGAGGGCAGAGAGGGTAAAAGGGAGAGAAGAAGGGAGGGAGGAAGGGAGGGAGTGAGGGAGGTTGGGGGGGAGGAAGGGAGGGAGTGAGGGAGGTTGGGAGGGAGGGAGGGTTAGGGTTAGAAGAGGGAAGTGGGATCCACATGTAAAATAATAAATTAAATTTAAAAAAAAATGCTTTGACTCCAAAATTTAATTTCAAGCACAAGTTACTGGGGAAAAGGATTTCTATTTTTGTTTCCACAGAAAATGAAAAGATGTGATTTCTTCCAGACTAATGTGGTTTTATAAAGCCAGACCACCTGAAACAGAGTACCAGGTGATCCTACATTCAAAACAGCTGGACAAAGCAGCCCCACAGACTACAGCCAGGATTTCTGAATCCCCATGAGAGTGCTCGTTATAAGCAGGAAGTAGTTTGGAAAGAACAACGCCCAAATTCCCAAATATTGTCTATAAATGTTTGTTTTCATTTAAATGGACTTGGTTATACAAAATAAAAAAAAAGATCTTAATTAAAAAAAAAAGATAATTGGGGGGATATAGATTCATCGGTCAAAGAAAATTTTAGATCCAACAAATCCTTAAATGGTGCTGGCTGTCAATATGTAAAATACAAATATATCCATATCTATGACCATACACAAAACTCAAATCCAAATGGATCAAAGACCCCAATGTAAACACATCCACACTGAACCTCACTGAAGAGAAACTAGGAAATGCATTTGAATGCAAAGGCCCTGGAGACCACTTCCTAAATAGAATACCAGTAGCATACCAGTGAGCAATAATTAAAAAATGGTCCCTCATGAAACTGAGAAACTTCTGTAAAGCAAAAAACATGATCAGTAAGTCAAAGTGACTCCCTTTAGAAAGGGAAAAGATCTTCAGCAGCTCCACATCTGACAGAAGACTTATCTCCAAAATATACAAAGAACTCAAGAAACTAGACATCGAGATACCAAATAATACAAGTAAAAATGGGGTACAGATCTAAACATAGAATTTTCAACAGAAGATCAAATAGCAAAATGACACTTAAGGAATGCTCAACATCCTTAGTCATCAGGGCACTTGGGAAACAGAGGCAGGATGATCTCTGTGAGTTCAAGGCCAGCTTGGTCTACAAAGCTACACAGAAATCCCTGTCTCAAAAAAAAAAAAAAAAAAAAAAAAAAAAAAAAAAAAGAAAGAAAGAAAGAAACAAAGGGGAAAAAAAAAGAATAAGACGAAAAAAGAAATGCAAATCAAAACCACTTTGAGATTCTATCTTACACCAATCAGAATGGTTAAGACAAAAAACACCTGTGACACCTTATGCTGGAGAGGATGATGAGAAAGGGAACACTCCTCCATTGCTGGTAGGAGTGCAAACTTGCATAGCCACTGTAGAAATCAGTATGGCAATTTTTCAGAAAATTAGGAATCAACCTACCTCAAGATCCTGCTATACCACTGTTGGGCATATACCCAAAGGAAGCACAGCCACACCACAAGGACATTTGCTCAGCTATATTCTTAGCAACATTATTTGTAATATCCAGATCTTGGAAACAAGCTAGTTGCCACTCAACTGAAGAATTGATAAAGAAAATGTGATATATTTATAGAATGGAGGACTACTTAACAGTAACAAACAATTCACAGGAAAATAGACAGAACTAAAAAAAAAATACATCCTGAGTGACATACCCAAAACTAGAAACACAAATATAGTATGTACTCACTCATAAGTGGATACCAGACATAACGCAAAGATACCCAACCTACAATCCACAAACGCAGAGTAGCTGGAACCCTCATCCAGAAACAGATGGAAGCAGATACAGAAATCCACATCTAACCAATGGGCCAATCTCCAAGAAATCAAAATGAAAGAGAAGCAATAATATAAACAAATGAGTCAAGACCACGATGGGAAAACCCACAGAAACAGCTGACCCAAGCTAGTGTAATAAATGGGGTACCTACATAAGACTGAACTAGTATCCCTTAATATAGGTGACAATGGTGTGACTGTGGCAATATACGAGGCTACTTGCAGTGGATCCAAGTACTAACTATAATGCACAAACTGACTTAGTGGAGCCCATTGTACATAAATAGATATCTTTCCCAACCTACGTACACAGATGTGTGGGGTAGAGAAGTGCCTTGGTCCTGCCTCAACAAGATGATGGGACAGTCTTAGTGGACTTCCTAGAGGAGGCCTTATTCTTTCTGAGAAGCAGATGGGAGATGGGGAGAGTGGGGAGTAGGAGGAGAGAAGATAGGGGTAACTGGGATTGGAATGTAAAAAATAAATTAATAATAAGAAACAAAAACAGAAAGCAATTACAGTTACATAATTTGAGCAAGCAAGAACTGCTTAGAGTTTTCTGTATGTATCCTCATGTCATAAAGATGAGTTTCCCTGTACAACCTCAACATAAATTAGGACACATGTTCCCCAGGCAGGTCACAGGTGTAGGGGGCACTGCTGCTTTAGGTTCAGTGTCCTTCTTGGCTTCCTGTGCCTATGTCTATTGCTTAGTCTATTCTAATGAGATGGCACTATTATGCTAAGGGAACTTCCAGTATAGAAGAGTAGCAAACAGTTCCAGTAAGATCAGAAAATTCAATAAGGTACTATAATATGAGCTTTAAAATTTACACACAAAATATAATCACCAGATTTATCCATGCTAGACATATTATTTTGACATTATAAATTGTCCTTTTATCAATTCCAACTTTATCAACATACATTTAGTGCACACAAGTAGCATTACTGAAATACATTTATGTTCTAACCAGAAGAGAGTATGTTTTCAAAAAATATAAACAAAATTGTCACTAATAGTGGACAATGCATATAGACTTCAACATTTCTAAAATCACTTTTGTAGCAAATGATTTCTACATTTCATAATTGAATTCCTCATTTGCTTCATGGGGTACTGTGAATGTACAACTTTTCTGGGTACTGTGAATTGTACAAATTTTCAAAAGTTCAATTTGCTTTGGATTTAGTGAAGGTTTTGAAATCATCTTGAAGATTAACTTCAAAATCCTCTCTCTAGACTGTCACATTTTAGTAAATACTTAAATGCCCTAAGCAACTGTCTAGTCTATTCTTTTCATGAAAAAAATAATGTTTGAAAATCTTAGTGATCACTTTTTATATTGATAGATGATAATCCTCCAACTGAATAGGGATCTTGAAGCAACATATTTGTTTTTTTTTTTTTTCTATGAACAATGGTAATTTGGCAATAGTGACAAATACCCAGATGTATAGCACAGCAGAGTGTGACTCTACTGCACTGAAATTTTTCTTCTTTTGTTTATTCGGACCCACAGTGACCCTTCTAATGTAATATGTAAACTTTATTCCCCTTCCCTTGTTCTTTTGTATGCCCTGCTCCCTAGCTACCAAAAAACTAAATTAAAGAATGCTTAAGAAGTAGTCCCTGATAGAAAATATACAGTTCCCTGAAAATGGAATCTACTGTCAGCTGCAAGTATTACCATCTGAGTGTTTATGGATAATACATAGCACCTGAATACCATAAAGGTTCATAGGAGGAACTGCAAAGCTAAATGTGTTTATTACACAGAGAATTCATCCTGCAATACAATAGTCACTCTTGCAATAAACATACAGCAGCCAGACATTATTTATTAAGTGCATTATTTCATAATTTAGTTAGAAGAAAACATGCCTGTAAATATGATCTTGAAATTGTATAAAGATGAGGCTCCTTGGAATGAGGGAAAATGAGGAAACAAGCAAATACTAAATAGAGTATTAGGTGAGTACAAGCTAGAAAGCTTCTATTTAGTTAGTTATAAAAGAATATTAATAAAGATTCATAAAAAGGCAATGTGGAATAAAATATTTAACAGTGGTTAAAAAATGGTTAGTCACAAAATCACAGAGTACACTTTTCAAATATCCAAGATCATCATTTAAAAAGACCTAAGAAATTCTCTAATTTAAACTAATTGCAAGGGATAATGATGCTGCAAAATAAAAGCATATTTCCATTTACCCACGAATATTCTATATTACATATCAGAACTCTGCTAAGAATGCATTGCTTAAGTAAATATTAAAATTTTACTGGCATTCCTAGACAAACATCACTTACCAAAAGGAAGGGGGTTATAAAGGTATGTATCAGAGGAAAGCTAATATTTCAGAGCTCAAAAACATAAACATATGAAGAGTTAATTATAAGATTTTGGCTACAGAAAGATTTTTGAATTTCTCATAATTTATGGAAGAAGGCACCAACACTGTATGTTTGGGGTTAGCCAGGAAACAAAACAGGTAATATGAATAAATGCAAAAGACAAAATGTATGATTGCAAAGTCTGCTTAGGAAACAGAATTGTGCAGCCTAATTATCTGCTAAGTGTACTATGCACTTATTCTAACTACTTTTCTGTCCTTGAGTTAGAAAATTCACTTGCAAAATAGGTTAAAAACTGTTTTTGCTGAAGTATATAGCATTTTTCTCTTTCCTTCTCATTTTCTGCATAACATTGAATGGAAATCTACATATTTATACATGAGCCATTAGTGTATCCTGAGTTTACATATAAGCTTTTGCCACTTATTTTGCTTGTAAGTTATGTTTTTTAAAGTCTGGTGAATAAAAAGCTACTGCATAAGTGCTTAACTAAATCAATTTATTTCCACCTGCATAATTTCAGAAGTTTAATTACATATTTCATCTGCTGACAGCCCACAGTAGTCTCTGCTTCTTTAGAAGGTAGACTGTTTCAATTACTACCCATTATAGGAAAAAATGCATTATGATAAATCTAACATTTTCCATGTGTTCCAGCTGTTGCCACTTTAAGTAAGGATAAAAAAATGAAAGATAAATATTACATGCACGTGTTTGTTAAAAAAAATAATCCCTCAGGCTTTCTAAAACTTAAACCAAACTGAATTATTAAATCCTATTCTTAAAATTTAGGAAGGTACATAATTACAGAAAGATGTTAATATATTATTATGTGATGCATTTAAAATTCGTGGCCACACCAAAGTCCACAGACTCCTGAATTCTTGAAGACAGTTGAAAAAATTGTGAAGGGAACCTTGAGAGGAGAGTGAGTCATCTAACATGAGAAGACTAGACAGTTGTCTGTCATTCTCACTGCATAACAAATTTTCATTTTGCTATCTTTGCAATGCACAGTGTCAATGCAAAAATGTATGCACCACATTGGGATTAGTAGGTCTCATAATCATTGCCTCTAGAGATACTAATTTGTTGGAGTGTTCATACTGGAGAATTTCCAATAAGGTTGATATAAAGTAATAGTATGCTAGGTCAACACTCATTGATTCAAGCTGTCACTTTAGTGTTAAATTCTACCCTCCAACAGAATCAAGTTTAACTAATAAACTAGAATGGGAGGACTGATAACACAGAAAAATAAACACTAAAGATTCTGGATAAATTTTTGTCTCTCGGAAATTCACTTCCCAGCACATAATATTTTCTTTATCATTTTATTAATTTTTAAAAATTTAAATAGGAAATCTAATTTTACATACCAATTCCAGTTCCTTCTCACTTCAATCCTCCTATGCCCACCATCTACCCCCAATTCTGTCTCCTTTCTGCTTCCCAGGAGTGGCATTCCCTGGGGGATCATCAAAGTTTGTCACATTTATATGGGGGGCTTGCCTAGGCCCTCCCACTTGTGTCTAAGCTGAGAGAGTATCCCTCTATGTGGAATGGCCTCTCAAAGTCCACTTGTACACTGGGATGAATACTGATCCACTACTAGAGGCCCCATAGACTACCCAGTCCTCCTAATCAACACCCAGTTTCAGGGGACCTATGCTGGTTTCTCAGCTGTCAGACTGGTGTCCATGAGCTCCCCCTTGTTCAAGTCAGCTGTTTCTATGGATTTCTCCAGCCTGGTCTTGACCTCTTTGCTCATCACTCCTCCCTGTCTACAACTGGATTCCAGGAGTTTGGCTCAGTGTTTAGCTGTGGGTGTCTGCTTCTGTTTACATCATCTACTGGATGAAGGCTCTAGGATGTCATATAAGGGAGGCATCAATATCATTATAGGGGAAAGGCATTTAATGTATCATCTCATTACTTATATTGTTAGTTGGGGTCATTTTTGTATATCTCAGTACATTTCCCTAGTGCCAGATTTCTCTTTATATCTAAACCAGATCCCTCTATTGTGGTATCTTTTCTCTTGCTCTCCTCTATTCTCCCCCATCCCTTCTCTGTGAGCCCTATATTCAATTTTCCTGCTCCCTCCTGTCCTCCTCCCTCTTCCTCCCTTTCTCTTTCTCCTAATTTCCAGTCCCCTCCCCCCACCCCATGCTCCCAATTTGCTCAGGACCATGTATGTCTCTCTTAGGGTCCTCCTTGTTTCCTAGCTTCTTTGGTAGTGTAAATTGTAGGCTGCTAATCCTTTTATCTATGTCTAATATACCTATATGAGTGACTACATACCATGTTTGTATTTTTATGACTGGGTTACCTCACTCAGGATGTATTCATCTAGTTCCAACCATTTGTCTATGAATTTCATGAATCAATAATGGTGCTGGCATAACTGGGTGCTGCCTCGTAGAAGACTGCAGATAGATCCATGCACAAAACTTAAGACCAAATGGATCAAAGACCTCAACATAACTCCAGCCACACTCAACCTCTTAGAAGAGAAAGTAGGTGGTACCCTTGTATGAATGTGGTCACCTGACCATATCCTGAACATAACACCAGTAGGACAGACACTGAAATCAAAAATTAATAGATAGAACCTCCTGAAACTTAGAGTTTTTGTAAGCCAAAGTACACAGTCAACAAGAAAAAGTGGCACTCCACAGATGGGGAAAGATCTTCACCAACCCCACATCTGACAGAGGGATGATCTCCAAAATATACAAAGAACTAAAGAAGATAGTCACCAAACCTCCAAATATTCCAATTAAAATGTGAGGTACAGAAATAAATATATAATTCTCAATATAGAAAACAAAAACAGCTGAAAGACATTTAAGAAAGTGCTCAACATACTTACTATCAGGGAAATGAAAATTAAAACAACTCTGAGATATCATCTTGCTCCTGTGAGAGCTAATAACATTAGAACCAACAACAACAGTTTATGCTGGAGAGGATGTGGAGAAATGGGAACACTCATCCACTGCTGGTGTGAGTGCAAACTTGTAAGGCCACTTTGGAAATCAGTATGGCGGTTTCCTCAGGAAAATGGGAATCAATCTACCTCAAGATCCAGCAATTCCACTCTTAGGCATATACCCAAAGGATGCACATTCATACAACAAAGACATCTGTTCAACTATGTTATAGCAGCATTATTTGTAATAGCCAGACCTTGGAAGCAGCCTATATGCACCTCAAATGAAGAATGGATAAATTAAATTTGGTACATTTATAAAATGAAGTAATTACTCAGTGTGAGGAAAAAACAATGGAATGTAGCACACAATTTAATTGAGCATTTTGTTTATATAAAATCTTATGGGTATTGCGTATTTATTATTTCAGATCTAACAGTCTGTGTGTTTATATACTTGTCTGTCTATCTATCTAGGTATACTTGAGTTTTTAAAAAAATGTTATTTGTTTAGTTTAATACAATTTTTGTAATTAAAGCAGCTTCATATCAATGTGTGTATAAAGTATGAGTGATACTGTATTTTAATTGTTATTCATCTTTTATTTTCTAAAATCAGGAATAAACCATATCCCTCAGCCCTAGGTCAGAATGAATTATACCCCTTATTTAATGAGATAAAATCATGTTGAAGCATTATCCTCATTTTTCTCAACAATCTGAAGAAGCAAACACCATTGTCGTGTGTGTGTCCTTCACTTGTGACCCAGCAGGATTGACGTTATATTAAGACTTACTAGAAAAGGCCAAATTCTGGGCTGCACCAGAAACTACTGAATCAGAAATTCTGGGCAGTAAGCCTTTAAATCAGTACTTTTATAAGTCTTCCAAGAGTTTCTAAGTACTTATAAAACTACCCCCACTTCACATTAGAAGAACAAAGGAAGAACACAGAAGAAACTGCAGAACTTGTTCCTGGCTGTAGCTGTTATGATTTTTGGTGATATCCTCTTACAAACAGAGGCCTATGGCAACTCTCCAAAAGCTGTAGCTTTGGCTATTTTCCATAGAGGTAGTATGATAAATTAATCAACATATGATGAATTTTGAACAAATTCATAACCTACAAGAAATCAAAAGACATTCAAGCACCAAATGACAAAAGCATATCTTAAAAGACTAGTCCTATCCTAATGAATAACCCTCATTCCCACACTTCTGTTCCCATAAGAATATAATGCAGTATTTTTTTTCAATTTACTTATGATATAGAAGTCATATTGTATATGAGGTTTATAATAAAGAGTTGCTATTTATAAGAAGCTGCTGCAGAAAGTATAATCATGCCATTTAAAGATTCATTTAATGTTCACTTAAACTCTCTGAGATAGGCAGCAATCCATCCCAGACTCTATTCCCTGAAATGGCACTGATGGTAATGTATCACTGTTTTTAATCATTTAAGGGAGATTCATATTGCCCTCATAGTGACTCTACCAATTTACAGTCCCACTCACAGGATTAAGGTGTTCCTATCTCTCTACGTACTCAATAATACTAACACTTCACAGCTTTTAAAACTTGGATATTAAAAATAGCCATTTCAGCTGTTGTGAAACAATATATCCTTCAGTTAGATTTTCAACTGCTTTGTTTACACACTGCTATCTGGCTTCACATATATATTTTTTTAGAAATCTCTCCAAAATCACAGATAAAAGACACAATAATAAAAATGGATAATGGAAATGCTAACTCATATATAACAAGTATATTAGTACAATAAATAATCCAAATGTATCTCTGTAATTGAAGCATATTAATATACTTATCAGCTTTTAATTAAACAGTGATTCCTATTCTGAAGTAGATAGGCTTGTAATAAACTTTACTTGCATATAACCCAACACTTTATTTTCATCTACTTACATTTATGTGTATTATTAAATGGGTACTTATACAAAATAGGTAAATTTACCTTTTAGAAATGCATAGAGTTGGACAATGTCTAAAACATAGAAAGTGAAACTTACAAATGGGAGTGGTCTGGAAGTATTTTAAAACATGTTCTATGTGTGTTTGAACATTGGAAGACTGATTCTATATCTCTAGAAAAAGAGTCTGAAGTTTCCTTTTGTTGGGTAGAATAAATGGAGATGTCTGAATAAAATAAACATAATTCACTGTGCTTAACATGGGAAAATAAAATAAAAGTCAACAGGCAAGGTTTCCCCCATAGTGCTACTGAAGATTATAAGTCTTTCTTTCCAGAAATTTTTTGAGATCGTGGAGACATTAATACCAGATGATAAATTTATAAAAATAAATTAGATCTAAAATTTTATGCTGTTGGTAAATTTGTATATTGACTGATAAAGACAAGTAGAATGTTCCCATGGACTTAAGCCAGACAGGGTGCAGTAGTACATGGCACACAAAATGAACTTAATGGTATTTGTGTAGACATTTTGTCTCTTATTTCTTTGTTTGGAAGTCTTTGTACAATTGGTCTTTTGCTTATATATTATGGTTACACATTTAGTATTTTATTGATTTTCTTATGCATATGAGTAGTAGCATCCTAGGCTTTTTCTGGTATTTGTATAAGTATTAAAAAAAAAAAGACTATAAGGTTCTGAGCTGTGTAGTAAGACAAACACATGCAGGCCATCAGTAAGTTTCAGTATGAGAAAATTACAGGAGTAAGTTCCAGTTAAATAGCTAGCAGTTGTACAAAATTTCCAATGCCTTGAGTACAATTCTCAGAACTCCCAAATTCCTTGAAACCATGTTGACCTCCACACACACACAGAGAGAGAATAAGTAAACAATTACAAAAAGAACTAAGAAACAGAAAATATAGAAGAAATCAGGTAAGAGTTTCCATGACATTAAATGCATTCCCACAAGTACTTTCATTAGGCAAAAATATTCATCTGGATGAAATGATTATTTTTTTTTAATTTTCACCAAAATTGAATAGAAGGTAACTGAAAACAATGCTGAAAATCCAATAACCACTTTCCCCAGTGAGATAAACTGGAAAGGTCACTCAGTAGTTAAGCGGCAAACTATTTTTTAATTAGACCCAGTTTTTGGTTCCAGCACCCAATTCAAATGGCTCACAACCATTTGTAACTCTGCTGTAGGGCATCTGATACCCTCTGACCTCTGCAGGCATCTGTACAAAACTAGTGCATATAAACAAAGGTATCTATATACATATACAAGTAAACAAAAATAAGCAAATGTGCTAAAATATCCTATAATAAATATAAAATAAAAGGGAAGTGGTGATATGGAATAATTCAATAATGCAATTTACCAAAAATTGAAAGAATGAGTCATCAAATAGAAGTTCGTATGTTCAGCAAAATAAAAACGTACTGTCAAAGACATACCAATATGACATTTTGAGAGACTTTGTTCTGTTTTCCCTTCTAGCAAGTAAGAAGCACAATGACTTCCTATTCTTTGCTTTTGTGTGTAACTTTTTCCTTTATGGAAGCATTCATTATCTCTTTTCCTCTAATATCCTTAAATTTATTATGATATATGTTTCAATACAAGTCTTTGCTAATATTGTTGCGATGACAATTTGCAGTGTACAGATATCCACACATATTATTTGGAATGTAATGTAAGTACCAGAAAAAAAAAAATGTTCACATTTGGAGCATAGGAGGTATTTGTATGCAAAATGTTTCCTTTTTTAAGGCAGAGTTAACAAAAATACTAATTTCAAAAAACATAAACTTAAATGCAAAGAAAATTTCATTTATTGCAATAAGTAATATTATTTTTAAAGCAGTATCCACCAAATATATATCTTTGATAATTTATATAATTCAAGGATAAAAGTTTCTGTTCCTACTCAAAATACATTTGGGATATTTTATAAATTCAATAGCACTTTTACAAAATGGCAGCTATAATACTTTGTCACACTGTATTATAAAATACTAATCATACTGTGTGAGCCATGTTGTTTTCAGTCAAGAGAATCATATAATAACTTCAGTTAAGGTTCAAGCTCTGATAAAAACATATTATTAAACCTGATGTTGCTTCATGTAGGATTCATTGTTTCATAAGGCAGAAGGCAAAATGTATAAGATGGTATCACTCTCCAATAAAATGCATAACATTTCAGCAAATATGCCTTTCTAAGCATTTACTAAGATACAATCAGGTGCAGAAAATGGGATTACAATCTTTTCATTTAGTGTGCATGAAGATCAAATAGCATCAGATCTTTTCAAAATATAATTTTTCTTATTCACCTGTAGAAATAAAGGTGACTTTCTCTTCTTGGCAAAAAGTAACAGGATAGCAGTGAGAGGAAAGTACAGAAGAATACATACACACTGCTCTTTTTTATGCTATATTATAACAAGACCAAACAAAACAGAAGGGGCTTGCATTGACACTGTACAACAATGCATGATACAACTCAATCAACAAGCATGCAGTACCAATTTTGTATCAAGTTCTGCAGAACCAGTAATAATCAACCAAGCCTTCATAACATGCTAAGTTCTTAGCACATTATGTCTCAAACTTTAAGGTGCCTATGAGTCAACTAGAATCTTGTTAGAATGTAGGTTTTCATTCAGCAGTTCTGTGGCTGATAGGAGAGCTGAAAGTCTGCATTTACACTACCAAAGGCAGTAGGGAGGGCCTAATCCCTACTCCAAATGACTTGACAGATTTTGATGACCCCTCTTGGAAGGCATCACCCTCCCTGTGGAGTGTGTGTGTGTGTGTGTGTTAGGGATGAGATGGGAGGGAACTGGGATCAATATGTAAAATAAGAAAAAAAAGAATTAAAAAAATAAAATATAATACATTTCAAAGCAAAGAGTCAAACTGGTATTCTATAGAGCATACTGGATCAATAAGAGTAGCAATGCAGGGTTACTCCACCCTATATGACAAAAGCCATAGGAGACCAAATTTATCATTTCTTACCAGGGTATATACTCTTTAATTCACAGACAATTCAGTAAATAACTGAATGGACCATGGGGGAGTTCAGAAAATCTCACATTGAAATTTTTGTTTTTATAGGAGAGCATGGTTAAAAAAAAATTAGCAATAACTTGCAATATGAAGTACCTTCATTTGAATAAGCATTTCATGAGCATCCAGCAGTACCCAGGGACATTAATGAAAAAAAGGTACAAGCTATACAATGTAGCTACAGAGTAGGAGTTAGTGAAATATAGTGAAGAATCCACACTTAGGGAGATTATGAATATTACTTCAAATATACACTGCCAACAAAAATATGCTAGGGAATTATATTTTTTTGTTTCTCTTTTTATTTATTTATTTTTCTTATTTTACATAGAGATCCCAGTTCCCTCTGCCTCTCTCCCACCCTCCCATGCCCACGACCACCCTCCCATCCCATCCCACCCACAGGGAGGGTGATGCCTTCCAGGAGGAGTCAACAAATTATATTCTAACTTTAGATAATCTTTCTTCTCAGATCCTAATCAATATGAAAAACATAAATAAAATTGTCTAAATAATAAAAAACTGACCAAGGTATGCTCACAGATACATTATTGAAGTATTAAGGATAGATTTTTAAAATAAATATTTCTTTAGATATATCAACATTGTAAAGTATTTTACATTTTAATAGTTTTGAGACTTATAAATCCATGGCATTTCATATACTAGGAAAGCACTCTGTTATTGAGCTACAACAATATAATACCTAAATATGATATATTAATTTATTGTTTCCTTAAAGTATAAAACACTCATGCCAATTTCCTTTTATACAATAGTAAAAGACAAAGAGCAAAATAAATGGACTAAACTTACTTCAATGTTATACATATCTTTTATACTCATTCATGATATCAAAACCACAGATTTCATTGTTTATGTTTAAAGTAAATGTGAATTAGAGAAAGTCTTACTGTGCTTGATGAAGTAGTAATAATCATTGATGTAGCATGGAAAACTAAAGACCCAGAGACTGATATTGAGGTTCAAGACTTAAGATGAAGATCAGAGAAGCAAAGAAGCCAGCCATTACATCTTTTCTTTACCTCATGATCTTCAGAGATAATGATATCTCTACAAATCCTCAGAGACAAAAGCTCTACATTCCGGCCTACTCTTCCTTACATTTCTTTCTCTGTACAGCCATAGCTCTCCTATTTCCACTTCCATAATACTAGTATTAAAGGCATATGAAACCAAGTGCTAGGACAAAGGGCATGAGCTCAGCTATTTATTCTTCAGTGGTAAGCCAGGGTAGCTTCGAACTCAGAGAGATCTATCTGTTTGTTTCCTGAGTCTGGGATTATAAGTGTGTACTACCATCGCCTAACTCTGTGGCTTCTGGGATTAAAAGTGTGTATCACCACTGCCTGAGTTCTATAGCCTATGGCTAGCTTTGCATTCTGAACCCTCAATCAAGCTTGTTTAAATCATACATAATATATAACCACACACTGATTAAGTAAAACACTCAAAAAACTACTTCTACTTCACAAAACAGCTTAACAAGATAATTAGAATTATAATTTTGTGCCAATTATAGAAGAACATAATTTGAAATAACTCATTCCTAGATAAACTGACAAATTCATAATCTAAATTATTAATGCAAATATTTATATATTTAAATATCTTTTACTGAGAAGTCTTATTGGTTTTTGATAATTATTAGAGAGATGATATTCAGTTATACTGAGAAGAACCAATAAAAAAAGCACTTACTGACATTTTAACATTCTGTGAAATTGCTAATGTTTACTAGAGGAAAAAACCTCCAAAGCAATTAAACTGTGAAAGACTATAAATGAATGTGGATTAATGGAAAATTAATGAAGTATGGGTAGGGCACATAATGCTTAAAACCTTTTGACTATATGGTTTGTTTACTAATAACCTTATCACCAATGTTTATTTTAACATGTTTGACTGAAAGTATGAATAGTAGTGATTATTCACACTTATTTACAACCAATCAAATAGAAATGCAAAAGTCTGTCTCACCAGACTTTGGACAGATAATTAAAACCTGGGAGTTCTGACTGAAATACTAAAAACCAAATAGAATGTTACACTTCATTGAAATGATTAGTTGCACATCATTATTTTTGTAACTATTTTATATCTTTTGAAATTAAGTTTCCATCTTTGAATTCTGTCTGTCCTTCTTTCACCTATCCATTTTATTGCTATTGACTACTGAAGAGAAAAGTATTGCAGAAACAAATGAAGAGAAGGGGGAAGGAGGTAGGAGGACAAAGGAAGAGAAGGGGAGAGAGGAAGCAAAGAAGGAAGAGAAAAAAGTAGAAAATTAAATTCCATAGGCTCTTGCATAAAGGATACTCAATGGACTATATATAACAGAAATAATTCTTATATATAGGGTGAGATCCTCTGGGTTACATTATATCTTTCTCACTGTCCAGCTGCATGACCCTGAAAATGTTAGTTAGCTTTTGTGGATTTTTGTTTCCTCATTAATAAATAATATGTATGATATGATATAAATGAAGCTTACATAGGAGGTACACATATAACTAAGAAAAGGAAGTATTATTGCAAATAAACTTTTGAGCTCATGAAATTATCTCCAGAGATATTTATAACATACTGTCCTCCATTTAAAAAGAAAATGTAAGTTGGCCTAGTTTTAGGCACTATATTAAGTAATGGCCTTATATATGCTACTTATTTTATGGGTCTTTATGCATTTTAAATCTTCCATTGTGTTGTCAGACTACTTAAAATGGTCATGAATATTCAACTTGAACAATATAGGGACAGAGAAAAATCAGGACCCGGCAGCTGAGTCTTACAAAACCATGCTGAATTTAAAGCTACTGGGAATCTAGGGGGTTATTGTTCTTTATTTATGACCTTTCAGAATAGCGAGAACTAGCACAAAACCATTCTTCGGACTAGTGGAATGTCAAAAAGCATATATTAAATTATTTCTTCTGGTACATGTTTTAAAAACATTTAAATCCTAGCATTTTGCACATCTATTTGAAAGCCTCCTACCTAGATCTCTTCCTTTCATTTTGTACAATGAGATGTATTTAGTTCATTGTCCAACCAGCTGTTAACTGGGTATGGTATGGATCCAGTATCATCTTTCTCTTATTGAAAGTATAGACTATCCTTCAGCGGATGAAAATCTGTTACCAGTGACATTAGTAATAAAAGATGCTATAGTTAACAACGTTTACTTCAACAGCTTTCCATATAGGTCAGAAAATACAGGATGTGAGTCCATTACTTCTTTAGTAATAATTAGAGGTGAATCATTCTTTGAAAATAAAATTACTCATGTCTATGGCTTTATTGTTTGATTTATTAAACAGCATTATGCAAAGTAAAACTATGCATACCTCTTATATTTCAATTATTATTCTTACTTGAAATAAAATTCCTACTTATCCCAAAGAATGTGTCCACAAACTATATTTGGGGCTAAAGGAAACTCTGAACTACATCTACCCATTATCAACAATCCTTCACACACACTTACTCTTAAAAAGTAGATATCTCATACTTACAGAAATGCATTACCATTATATAAATTTTTAAAACTGCATACAGTAAAATGATATTATAATTTGATTTGTTACATTTCATATAAATGATAACAAATGACTAAAAAATAAATAGCACAGAGATCCAATGAATAATAAGGAGAAGAAACAAAACAGAAGAAAAATAAGAGAAGAAAAATATAATGGAGATATTTCTTAAGGTGTTATGAAATTTCAGGCAATGGACCATTGTAAATCACATAATGAGACAATGATTAAATCACTAGTTGATAATGATATATTTTCATGTAATCATTTATTTCCAAGAATTTCACTGGTTATGAATCTCTGTAATACTCAATGTCTACTAAAAGACATCTCTGTCTATGACTAAACTGAGAACCACAGGATACTTCCAGAGTAAAGATAAATGCTCACATAGCAATGTGACAGGTCATTACACACACTATCACAACAATAGCATCAGTTGTTGCATTTGCCCACTGTTGTACCTGAGGGCACATGTTCGCTGGCATATTGGTACACATGCATATACCTTAACAGTTTAAATATTTAAGTGCTATGGGTTTGAAACTACTAGAAATAACTACTTTGAAATATGCCTTTTAAAATTGCAGCATTATAATAATTGTCTAGTAAACAATTTTAAGTGTTATTACATGATTATCTGCATAGATGTCAACAAATAACTATTCATCTCAGATTCAACAGTAGTTACAAACTAAAGAAATTATTCTACCCAAATCTAATTTTCTGAAACAATGATTTTATTAAAATTATTTACATAGGTGGTTCACAGACATCACTGCATCAATGAGATGCAGTGAGATGCAAAACTCACAGGGCTGGCAGCTCCCAAAAACTGAACCTCTATATTTTCCCCAAACAATTTGTAGTCAGCTCCATTGAAAAATATGGGTTTTATAATGTAGTAGGATTTGAGGGTTTTATAAAATTTAGTAAGTGTCCTAAATCATTTGAGCCTTCCGTTAAAAAAGTATGTTTAAATTTAGAAAAAAAAAATAGCCATGTATCAAGTATATACATCAATAGTAATAATGGCCTTAATTATAGTGTGCAACCACTCATTAGAATTTTTAATCTTACAAAATCATAACCCTATATAGCCCTTAAATTTCTCCAAATTCCTAGTCCCCTATAGCATGATGATATCAATGATTCTTTCTCTCTGTGCAAGGTTGATTAAATTATAAACTTTAGATATTTGTTGTTTGTAAGTATGCAATACCACTTGGTACAATGTCCTCATATTTCATTCTCATTATGCAATGTGTTGGAAACCCTTTGCTTTTAAAAGTAGACAACTCAAATTTGAACATCTATTGGATAATTTGGCATGCCCTGCTCACAATGAAACCAGTCTCCCCCATTTTCCATCAATTGGGATTATCACTATCCACTACCCATTCAAGATAATGGCCAGTATTTGGAAGCACCTCACATGCAGATGGGAGAGACCAACATCCCTCATAAATAAAATACGGAAATAGGGGGTAGTAAGGCAGACATGTTTGCATTTTCACATCTTAATACTCCTCAACTTATTCTCAGTAGGATTATCACATCTTACAAATTTCCTAAACTTACAATTAAAAATAAAATGTTTCTATCAAGAAATTTCCCAATGTAGACAACATCTAGTTTTCTTAACAATACTTCTAAATATTTTGTTGAAAAAACTCTCTACTTCTTGAACACCTGTGTATTCCTTTGTTGTATTCCATTCCCCAGAATATTGCTTTCTCTACAGTGGTAAATATTTTTGTTATAAAATTATTTATTTTTAGTCATTGTATTGGCTAATTCCTGAGAGCACTTAGCATGGTTGCTGACACATAAAAATTTTACAATATTTCTTAGCTAAACCACTGTACTGCATTCTGGTTGCTAATTTCTCTGATCTATATGATTTGCCTTTATTTTCAAATCTTTCTCCTATCCAGGTATCAGTTCCAATGGAATATTCTCACATACCCATATAGGATACAATCTAAAAAGAGGGTTTCAATATTGCTTTATTCCAACCATTATTATGTCATAATTAGACCTATGATAGAAATTTTACTTTATGTCATCATATTGTACTACTGTTCTAATCCCACTTCAACTCCACGTACTATGCTACATATCAAAAATCTCTTGTGTGAATAAATAAGTATTTAAATTAATGTTTGCACATAAACACTCTTGTCACACCAATGTCAATATTTAAATTTTTTGAAGAGTATTTTTGAGACAATGTCTTACTGTGTAATTCATGAAGGCCTGGAACTTGCTTTGTAAATGAGGTTTGCCTTGAACTCATAGAGATATAACTATCTGACTTTGCCTCCAGAGATCTGTGGCTAGAACTATGTGCCACCATGCCCAGCCCAACTTCAAAAGATTCATCTTACTAATATTCTCTATTTTCTTAGCCAGTTTTTACCATGAACTGAGACATACAACACTAAGATATTCTGTACAGTAGTAAAATTTTCTTCAACTGTTTGAATCTTACTATATGTGTTTTACAAATTCATCTCTTCCTTCCTATTTTTAAAACAGCATCGATGACTAGTTTCAAATGTCCCATAAGAGATGACCATAAAACAATAATGTTAACTAGAAACTCTTTTTCAAGTTCTAGTCTAATCATCAGTATCTTACATAAATAATTAAATGAACCTTAATTGTACTTCTAGTCCCTATAATTTTTGAATATTGATGAGTAATTAACAATATTCAAGGCACTTCACTTGTACTTTCTTACCTACATTGATTAGTGCTTAAAATTGAAGATTATAAAGTAGACAAGCATATGGAAGAAAGGTTCATAAGTAAAATTATATGATTACTCAGGAAAGAGTCAATTATACAGTATTAACCAGCCATATGTATCTTGGAATGCCCTAGATAACCTTTAGCTCTCATATATGTGTTGTTGTACCCAGATTCATCTCCATCTCATTTATTTTACAAACTAATAAAATACTTGAGGGCACAGGTTCAGAAGATGCTCTCAGCCCTTTGGCCTACAAGCTCCCTAAGGGGAGTCCCAAAACTCTAAACATTCATAACTTTATGATACTGACAAGAGATAAAAATGAAGTATTTAGCTCTTTTTTGTATGTCTTTAGCAAAAGCAGGCATCATGAATTGATTATGGTGAAATTCAGCTCCAATATAAAAGCTGGCCAGCGACTCATTAGTCATTTAATGTTTTTACCAAGTTTTAATTTTTTGAAACCTAAATCTAGTCCAGTTATTGAAATGCTCTTTAAGGCAATTACTTTGATTTAAATATTAAAATTCAATCATTGAGTTGAAAAGACTTTTGCTGAAGAAAGTGATTCTGATTAGGGGAAGCCTGACACATCTTAACAGCTCTTACTGTCTCAGGTGGAGGGGAGGCTTTCATTCATTAGCAGGAAAAGGCCTTCAAGATGACATGATGTACTCCCTACAAATGTGTCATTATAAGTAGGACACTCCTGAAGAGTAGAGGAGAGTTTGCATTCAGAGAAGTTATTGATAGTTGATCATCTTTAATTCAGCTAAACGGATTACCTAATAAGGGAGTGACAGTTTGATATTTGGAAAGAAATTTGGTATTTTAAACAAAACTGTTGTATTAGAATAGTCAGACAACTACTGATCGATTGATATCATTAGAGCAAGCAGTTTTTTCATGAGATATTGTGATTAAGTGCTAGGGATAGAAGATGAGTGATCCTACTAATAGCCATGTGTTAATGAAGTTATAGTTTATTTTTAATAAAAACATTTCTAAGTTTCACCTCACAATGAATGAAGTTTGTTTTAGGCATAAACTGATCTCCAGAAAGGTAAATTTAGTATTTTCACTAAAATGACAATTTAAACCAACAACAACAATTAAGTATTTAGTAGGAAGACTGTGGAGTCACACTAACTGCCAGATTCCACCTTGATTTATCAGCTTGTCACGTGATGTGGAAAAGAATTGATTCTACATGGCTCTCAATTTATTTATGTTTTTTATCTATACAGTGCCCAAGACAGTAAAGTAGACCTTTTAATACTACAACAAAGATAGTATTATATGTAAATATCTAAAAATACATCCTATAAAATAACATATTCTTGGTTAGTGTAACATTATGTAGCACTGGGTGGGAGGTTCTATACAAAAGCTCTATTTCTATAGTTTTCTCAATAAAGGTAATTATGGATTATATAATATAATACTGATACAAAGACAGTCTCACTCTGCTTCAATGTCAAATAAAAAGTAATGAGAACTAATAAATATCCTTGAAATTTAGAAGTTAATGTCAATATGAGTGAATATATAGTAGTATATTTAAAGAATAATATACTGTGGTTGATAAAAACACATCTACTTCCTTACTTAAATGGCTTTAAATTTTTTTCTCTCTCAGTTTTTTTCAGAACAGTGATTCCATGGCTTATTCTTATTACTGCACCATCTCTATTTTTCTATATTTTGTGTACAAAACTATATGTAAGTGTATTCACCTATCCTAAGATGTCCTATGGAGTTTTTTGAATAAATAGTATATTTTAATTTATAAAAATTCTAGTTTAATATGTTTTATGTTTCTATGTTTGATACATATGCACTCCATAAGTCCTGTGCTGAGTGATGAAAAATGTGCACTGCATTTTATAACTGTAATGCTTATTTTTGTTATACTCACTGAAAGGTAGATATATTTTGCTTTCATTTTTGTAAAATAGATTAATATGCAGTGGCTAAATCATTAATTTGAGATTATACTATTTACAGCCCTACTAACCTCATTCTATTATTTAATTTTAGATAACCCAAAGTAAGTACATATTCTCTATATTAGACATCATTCTACCCCTCCCATTTAGCAACCTGAAATGACCCCCTCTGAGTATCAAAATTACAAATCATTATTTACCACTAACTAACAGAACATGACAAAAATGATGAACATCACTACTGAGATAAGGTTCCTAAGTACTATGATTTTATTTCACTCTCATACTTGTTCACTGTAGAATTGCAGTTGCTATTGTATAACCTGTATTTGATTTGAAGATGCTATGAGGAAAAGGACTGAAGTTGACTCCAACCTGCAGCCAAAGGGAAACACAGGTCTCTTAGTTCAATACCTCCAAGTACTTGAGAGGTGATGATTGGAGTATAAGAAATTCAATCAAAGTTTGACGTCGCCCTGAGATGTAGAGCATGAGATCTCAAAAAAGTAATATGTTTTCCAAGTTTTCTTCTTAAATGGAAGAAGAAGTTTAAATATATTTATAACTGGGATATTACTTAGCCCTTTAAAAATGGAATTATAAAATTCACTGTTAAATGGACAGCACCAGGAGGAAATCATCTTGAGGTCACACAGACTGAGACAAACATGGCATGTATTTACTTATATGTAGATATTAGTTGTTAACTCAATTATAACCAAGCTACAATCCATAGAATCACAGAGGTTAGGTACAGAGTAAGGACTGGGGGTTACTGGTAGATCTCTGTAAGAAAAGGAAATAGAGTAGAATGTTACAGATGGATTGAGGGGAGCTTGAACATGGGTGTCAAGAGGGGACAGAAGGGAGTACAAAATGAGGGTGGGAATACAAGGAGAGACTGCTAAAATTAAGGGGCATTTGAGGGGGGATAGTATGGAAATCGAATAATTTAGAAGCTTTCTAGAATATATACATATAATAAAATGAGCCAAAGAATTTGCCAAATAATGGGGGGAGATACAAACCTGACTAACTATCCCTTGTCACCAAATGAAAATTTCAGTACTGGGATTAGGTTACTTCTAATGAAATTGTTGGACAAATGGGAGCCATAGCAACCCCCAAACCAGACAGGCTGTTGCCAAGCCCATAGGTTGCGCTCCATAAGCTAATGGTAAAACCCCATAGCTGAAGGCAACACATATTTATCTCATTAAACAATGGTGAAGTTGTCATGTAGGTGTCTACATAGAGCCTTCTCTACGATGATCTGTCTTTGATACAGGAGCTACTCTCCATTCTACCAAAAGAGAAATGAAAACACATATCCAGCGACAAACTTGTGATCTATAGTGGTGTCCTGGCTTCAAGATATGCTAGTGCAATAGAGGCACATAATTTGTGATAGTATCCAATTAATACCTGATTTGACTTAAAGCCCACTTCCTGAGATAGAACATATTCTCAATGTTGCTTCTTTGACCAATACCCCAGGAACCAAATATTACTATTAAAACAATACTTGTAAACTAAAAAACAATTATTAATAAAATCATTCTTAAAGACATCTGCTATACTCATAGCTCAATGCCTTGCTTGGCTATCAGGGAAGCTTCCTCCAGCAAATATATTCACAGCCACACAATATGCAAAGAGTAGAGACCTTGGGACACTCAGTCCTAAAGGGAAAACTCTATCAAATCCCCTCCACTCAGGGTTCAGGAAACCTGTGGAAGAGGCAGCAGAGTGTCCAAACCAGAGACAATGAAGGACCCCAAGAAAACAAGCTTCTCTAAATCAACACAATTGATGTACATAAGAATTCACAGACTGGGGTAACAAGTACAGGGCCTCAACAGGTCTGTAGCAGAGTTGTTCCTAGAGTTGAAAGAAGTGGACACATGCATTCATCCCTAACCCAAAAGCTATTTACAACTGATAACCACTTGCAAATGAAAATTTAGTTTCCTCCAAGAGAGTCTCATTGGGAAAGCAAATTACTCTTAAGGGTAGGCTGCATTCCCGGCAGGGAAATGACCTAGAGAAAATGAAATCAATGGCACTTTTGAAGGTTCATTGTCTCCTAATGACAGAGCTCTTTCTTCATTTTTGCTTGTTTGTTTAATTTTATCTTCATTTTTATGTTTGCTTTATTTATATATTTTTTCTTCCATTTTTTTACGCCAGATGTCTTCTGCATATGCATTATGGCTTTGAGTTTAATGTGTTTATATGATTCCTAAGTATACAAATGAGTAGGTTCCTGTTTCCTGTGTCCTCTCTCGGGCTCTTATCCTTTGGTTTATTTGTTCTGTCAGTACCAATGTATTCATGTAGATTTATCTTTTTATTTTTAATTATTATCCTGTTTGTTTTCTGATGAAAGGAAAAAGATAAGAGGAATTCAAGATAAAATAAAAACTACATGTTATCGCTAGTAAAAGTAAATATTTAGACAAATTCACAACCCTTTAATACCACAATGGTGGATAATAAATAATTTAATATGGGCTTTAAATTTTAACTATGAAAACATAAAAATCACAAGCACTCAATGCAAAAAGATGTTATGCTACCAACCAAAAAGTACCTGGGGGTATGCATATAGAAGAATAAAAGTAATGGTTTTAGTTGAACTTATCAATTTAAAATACATAATTATAAAATATCTTAGACTCCTACAATCAACCATGGTGAAGTTGGATGTTTCATAAGAGATTTCACAATGAAAACTGCCAATAACCACAGCATATGAATACCACACAAATCCAAATAAAAGCACTTTGGCAGATTCCAGGGGATGTGTGTTCTTTCCTATCACCAGTGATAAATGTAAATTGATTGAACTGCCTTATCAAAAGGTAATGTTGACCCTATAAATCAAAATGAGCAAAGCTTATATGAACTCACAAAGACTGAGGCAGCATACACAGATTGTGCCTAGATCTGCAGAAGGTCCTGTGTTCATAATTTTTATAGCTTTCAGTTCAGTATTTCTATGGGAATCCTGTGGATGTGAACAAGTGGGTCTTTGGTTCTTGCGCCTTTTCTTGGGCTCTTTTCTCCTATTTGTTCATGGTGCCAAACTTCAATGGGATAGTTTTTGTCTCTCTTATTATATTCTATTTTGTCATATATTTTATAAATGAATGAATGAAACCTTGCCATCAAGGTAAACGTTAACAACTGAACTGTTATTTATGCCAATTGGATAGAGGGAGGGAACAATCCACTTTTACAGTGGATAACACTGGTATATCCACTACTCCAAGTACAAATCTCTTTTTCAGAAAGAGATGGCCAACAAATAATGAACACAACATTTTTTTGTTTCATTATTTGTTTGTCTTTGCTTTTGCTTTTATTTGAGAACAGTTTGCTGTTTTGTTCAGAAAACTGAAAAAAAAAGTTTTATTTCTGTATTGCATAGTAATAATAAGAGGACATTCAAAGAAGATAGAAGTGTCATCTGCTTGCCAGGAATAATTTCAATAAATGAATGGAAATAGACTAGCATCCTCTGTCACAAATATCATGGTCAATAGTCAGTAATAAATAGTGCCCTTTAAAAAGAGCATCATCCATGGTTAATAATACCCTTCATGGATGTGAACAACAGACCTTTAATATCTTTAATAAATCCTGGGAACTCTTTTGACATAATACTTGTCAGGTCTTTTACACACACACACAGAGAGAGAACACACACACACATACACACACAAACACAAACATTTTTGGTGATATATTGTTTGCCTGAAGAACAGAGGATGGAGCCTGCCCACTAGCTATCCATTGATCTGGGAGATCTGTACAGACAGACATAAAGTGAGATGGCAAGGCAGGGGCAGAAAGTGTGATGGCTGAGTAGAGAAAGAAGATATAAGTGGGAAGGAAACAGGAACTCTTATCTCTTTTCTGCTGGGAAGCTGTAAGGTAAAGGTGGCTTTGGTTTATCATTCTTTTACCTGATATCTCAGCATTTTTCTCTGTGTCTGATTCCAGGTTTTTATTATTTATACCTATTAAGAACTCCATTTAAACACACACACACTAAATAATTGGCCTCTATCAACATTACATAATACAGGAGATAACTCCTTTCTTTTGGCACCAGCTAAGAATTTGAACAGTTTGGCAATATTTATTTTGAGAATACCATTTGTATGGTAGAAAGGATGGCTGAGGTAATGGGCTTCCCCAAAAGATAAATATGAGAAATGGATTACCATCAAGACAGTAGTAAAACAGAAAGTCATAAATGGGCAAGGACAGAGATCCATGTATGACTAACATTAAGGATTGATGGTTTTGCTGTGTGTGTTTTCCTTACTTTTCATTTCTTGCTAACAAGAATTACATGTTTTCAATACTGACATTTCAACATCTGTGTTGTTTCTGCAAGTTGTGAAAAAAAATAAAAATAATGATGATAAATGTTTGATATTTCCTTTGAAATATTATTGGTGTTTATGTGTGTGCAGACATGTGTGTGCAGGCATGTGTGTGTGTGTGTGTATGTGTGTGTGCATGTGTGAGTGTGTGTGTGTCAGAAGTATCCCATGTTAGAATATTTCATTATTATTTCTTTAATTCCAAATGTATTTCTAGGGTACTTATGTGAAGTACAGTTGAAGTTGCTTAGAGTAATAAGTGATGTGAAGAAGTCCATACATATAATTATAACTTCATATTGTGTAAATGTCATCAGTCATGAAGTTTGATTGTTCTAATCATGCACTCTGGTGATCCAGACACAGCAACACAATTCCATCTGGCCAGTTATCTTTGTTGCTATTAGAAGTGGTTTGTTTATTTTTCTAAATATATCAGAACATGAAATATCTTGAGACAGATACAAGAATCCCTGGATTTTAAAGTTCTTTATAAGTAAAAAAGATGAAAATAAGCAGTTTATATTGGTCATTTTTAGTGCACTATTTTCATGAATAATATAGTTATACAAGTAAATAAAATCCAAACTATTCTTATTTTACACTATTTTGCAAAATGCTTATGAATATTGTATTAATGTAATTTGCTACAATACAGAAAAAATAGAGTGAAGCTTAAGCTTAAAGATATATATTCACCTCCTTCTCTGATTGAGCACTGGGACAGAGGGTGGAGCCAACAGTCCACCCTACTTCAGGACTTCTCCAAGCAACTCTGAACAAAGGGAGACCTGCCTATCACTAGGGATCACCTGTAATTTCCACCTGCTTGGTCTCTGACCCCACTTCCAGTCCTCTGCTGGAGTCCCGGGCCCCTCCCAGAGATCCGCCTATCTCTGCAGGTCCACTCTGAGTTCCTGTGGGCAAGATCCTTGGTCCCCCAAATCCAGGCTTCTGCTAAAGAAAGAGGCCTCAGCTGGAGAGTTCCAGTTTCCAGTGAGAACCAACTATCATGCCAAAACCTTCCCCAAGTTTCAACTCAGCCTTTGTCCTCTTCTGCCAGCTATTGGCCAGAGATGAGTCTGAGCCCAATCTGGGCTGCCTTGTCCCCCTACAAACTCTACTCCCCCAGAAATCCCTGGGTTGGCCCCTGATCCTGCTGCTCCTCTCTCCCTGTCCCCATCAAGAGCACCCTTGGAGCTCTGATACACCCCACCCATCCCCACCGTAAACCTGCCCCCCACCCTATACCCTACCCTACCCACAGTTCCTGCCGCTCTGGTTGAGCACTGGGACAGAGGGAGGAACCAATGGTCCACCCTACGTCAGAGACTTCTCGGAGCAACTCTGAACAAAGGAGACCTGCCTCTCTACTCAGGGTCACCCCTAATTTCCACCTGCTTGGTCTCTGACCCCACCTCCAGTCCTCTGCTGGAGTCCCAGGCCCCTCCCAGAGATCTGCCTATCTCTGCAGGACCACTGTGAGTTCCTGCTGGCATCTTCTACTGGATACTCAGCCCTGACCCCCATCCCTGGATCCCTGTCTGTGGAGAGACCTCCTAGAGAGCTTGGACCACACAGAGCTACAGATATTGAATCTCAGACCCACTTAAGCTCACCAGGGAAGTACCATAGAGAGAGAGGGAGACCACACCAACATCTACTGGAAGAAGCTATGGGAAGACGGCAATACAAGAAAACACCTAACAACAGAAAGACAAGCATTACACCACCAGAATCTAGGGAATCTACACCAACTAGAACAGAACACAACAACAAATCAGGAGGAAGCAGAAGGGAACAACTTAAAATTACCATCATAAAAATGATAGAGGCCCTCAAAGAAGATGTGAGAAAATACCTTAAAGAAAAGGAGGAAAAAACAAATAAAAAAGTGGAAGAATGTAACGAGTATGGTTTTTCCTGCTGCCACGTTAGCCCCAAATAATACACAGAGACTCTGTATTTGATACAATGCTGTTGGCCCGGTTACTTGTTTCTTATCAGCTAGCTCTGTCTTAAGTATTAACCCATTTCTGCTTATTTCCATGTGGTCTCCTTACCTGAGAGTGAGGCAAGCGTCTGGTCTCCCCCGGTCTCTCCATGCTGACTGACTCCTCCTTCCTACTTCCCTCTTTCCTCCTTGTCTCCTAGTCCCACCTATCTTCCTTTCCCTAATGGCCAACAGTGCTTTATTCATTAACCAGTAGGAGAAACATATACAGAATGACATCTCCCATCATCTCCTCTTTTCTGTCTAAATAAAGAAGGGTTTTAACCTTAATATAGCAAAATATATAACACAACAGTTATGAAATAAGAATCACAGTTAACAATATTTAGTCCATTAACAATTAGGAAGATTTGGAATAAAATATTCCATCATCTATTTTATCTTGTGAGTCTAAAATTCCAATATGTGCTGTCTCTTTGAATCCTAACTAAGGAAAACTATAACCATAACTGTCTGTCTTCAACTCATTCAAAGACCACAGAAGGATATTATATAAACTCCCTAAAAATGACAGAGACATCTGTTGCCTTCTGAGTCACCTGAAGTTCTTCTGTAATCTTCCATCTTCAGCCCATAGGCCATAGTGTGTCTAGCAGACTCTTCAACAAAGCAGGAAACTTTAAACTGTCTTCTTGTATTGGCAATTTGTCAGTCACTTTTCTCTTTGTCCTCCAAACTGTCTGGCAGACTGTTCCATGAAGCAGAAACTCTGTGGCTTGATGTCCATCTTGTATCACCAGGCAGACATGCGTCCTGCATGGTTTCCAGTTTATACGTCACAAAGTCAAACAGTCTAGACAAGAGCAGTATCTTGTCCAAATGGCTAGTCTTGCCATATTGGAAGCAAACTCCATAAAACGAGGTTTCTTCAGTATCCATCTTCCTTTCTGACACAGTGGAGTTGCCAGGAGCATTTATGTCTCACTGTCCAAGAAAAACCCTAAAACTTTATAAATGTCATATTCTGTAGGTCTTTGAAAGGTTTGAAGAATGCCTATCTATCTCAAATACATCTCTGCATATCTAGGAAACCTAACTCACCTAGCTATAAGTTTTGACTATTATAGGTAACTATCTACAATCTGTACTAAATTATACATTACATTTTTAAATGAGCTATATAAACACAATACATAAACAAGAAGAAAAATATACATATAACAACATTGATCTTAAAATTGTTCAATAAATGAAAATCCATTCCAAAACAAAGTATTCATAGCTATACCATAATCCCCCTTTTTACCTTTAAAAAGAATATTGGTTGTGATCAGTAACCACTTATGACCAACCCCATTTAAATGAAAACAAACATTTATAAACAATATTTGGGAATTTGGGCGACATTCTTTCCAAACTACTTCCTGCTAACAGGGGGCACTGTCATGGGGATCCTAAAAGGATGCAGAAATCCTGGTTGTAGTCTTAAAGGCTGCTTTGAATGTTGAATGTTGGATCACCAGCGACTCTGTTTCCAGGGGACATGGCTTAGTCAAACCACATTAGTTTGGAAGGAATCCACAGCTTTTTTATTTTCTGAGGAAACAAAAATAGAAATCCTTTTCCCCAGTAACTGTCCTTAGACTTAAATTTTGAAGTCAAAGCATTTTTTTAAATATATAAATTTAATTAATCCAGCAGCATTTGCTCCTTAACAGTTGTTTTCCTCAGCAGTCAAACAAAACAAAGACAATATAACACCATACAGTAAGCAGATTCTCTCTGAGCTTTTCATCTTTACGTGGCTTTATTATTACTCTGTTTCTTTTACTTCTTATTTTTTGAGACAGGGTTTCTCTGTGTAACTCTTATCTGTCCTGGAATTTACTCTGCTCCAGGTTTACTTTGCATATCACAGAGATCTGCTTGCCTCACTGTCTGCTGAGTATGGGATTAAGGATTGTGCTACCCACCCAGTTTTTCTCTGTCTTTTTTAAAACCATATTTTTTTCTCTCCCAAACCTCGTATTTTTTAAAACACACTGAAAACCTTTAGCTTTTACTTAATGTGAATCTGTCTTTACTGTAAATCTTTATCTTTTTCTGGCCATGAGTCTTTTATCAGATAAACAACATTGTGAAAATGAAAGTCATAGTTGTTCCTGCCTGGTTTACAAAGATGGCTGCTGCTATTTTACCGCCAGCAATGAGAGCTGTGCTTACTTCCTTGGTCTGCACTTGCCATCCAGCCCCATGCTGCCGGCTTGGAGATGAGATCACTGCCATTGCCAGCTCTGATCCCACCAATAAATTGTTAGCAGTACTTTTTTAAAGCCATGGTTTTTTGCTGCTTATACTGAGTCAGGAATCTTTCCTTAAAGGGCCATACGAATATCTGCTTGTCTCTTGCCAAAGCAGATTCCAACTGAGAAAAATACTGCTACAAGAAATTTCTGTGTTCTTTTGTTTCTAAAACCCTTTTTATGCTTTTGTTAAATTTTAAGTGTAAGTTCTTATTTGCCACGTGGGCACCATTTTGCTTAGCAGTATGGTTTTCGGCTGCCACTGTGCTGGGCCCAAATAATACACAGAGACTCTGTATTTGATACAATGCTGTTGGCACTGTTACTTGTTTCTTATCAGCTAGCTCTGTCTTAAGTATTAACCCATTTCTGCTTCTTTCCATGTGGTCTCCTTACCTGAAAGTGAGGCAAGCATCTGGTCTCGGACTCTCCATGCTGACTGACTCCTCCTTCCTACTACCTCTTTCCTCCTTGTCTCCTAGTCCTCCTATCTTCCTTTCCTAATAGCCAACAGTGCTTTATTCATTACTTAATTATGAGAAACATATACAGAATAAAGCAACTCCAATCACAAGGCATAACCAACGAATTCAAGAGATGGAAGAGAGAATCTCCAGGTGGGAAGATAAACTAGAAGAAATAGATTCATTCACCAAAGAAAATCATAAATCTAACAAATTCTTAACACAAAACATTCAGGAAATGTGGGACACCATGAAGAGGTGTCCTAAGAATAGGCATAGAGGAAGGTGAGGAAGTCCAGCTCAAGGTGCAGAAAACATATTCAACAAAATCATCGAGAAAACATTCCAAATCTGAAGAAGGACATGCCCATGAAAGTACAAGAAACTACTAAACCCCAAATAGACTGGACCAAAGAAAAAAAGACCCCCTAATAATCAAAACACCTAGCATACAGAATAAGAAAAGAATATTAAGAGCAGCGAAGGAAAAGGGACAGGTAACATATAAAGGCAGACTTATCAAAAATTACACCCCACAACTTCTCCATGGAAAACCTCAAGGGCAGAAGGTCCTGGATAGATATTCTAAAAATATGAGAGAACACGGATGCCAGCCTAGGCTAATATATCAGCAAAACTCTGAATCAAGATAGATGGAGAAAACATCTACCAGATTGAGAAAATACCAGATTTTCCCAATGTGTATCTACAAATCCAGCCCAACAGAAAGTACTGGAAGAGAAACTCCAGCAAGGAAAGGTAACTATGCCCACAAAAATGTAGGCAACAGATAATCCAACTACACCAGAAACCAAGGGAAAAGCAGAAATAATATATTCACAATACCAATCAAGACAACAAACCTAAATCAAACAAGCATAAAAAATCAATGGTCCTTACCCTCGCATTAATGTCTTAACTCACCTATAAAAAGACACAGAGCTTCAACAGAATGGATACAAAGACAGAATCCATCCTTCTGCACATACAAAAACACATCCAAGCTTCAAAGATAGACAGACACTTCAGGGTGAAAGGTTTGGGAAAAGATTTTCCAATCAAATGGAAATAAGAAGCAAACGGGCGTAGCTATCCTAATATCTAACAAGTTAGACTTTCATTAAAATTAGTCAAAAGTGATGAAGACGGTCATTTCATATTCATCATAGGAGAAATCCATCAACCTACAAAGTCTCATTTCTGAACATCTATGCCCCTAATACAAAGTCACCCACATTAAGTAAAGAAACACTACTAAAGTCAAAGCTCATATAAAACCTCACAAACTTATAGTGGGAGACTTCAATACCACTCTCAACACTAGACAGGATCAAAAATCAGAAACTCAACAAAAAAACAAAAGAATTAACAAGAAGTTATGTCTCAACTGGGGTTAACAGACATCTATAGAACATTCCTTCCAAAGACAAAAAGAATATACCTTCTTCTCTGCTCCACATGAAACCTTCTCTAAAATCGACCACATACTAGGTGACATAACAAACCTCAACAGATACAAGAGAATAGGAATATCCTGTATCTTATCGATTGCACCATGCTTTAAAATTGGAGATTCAACATAACACAAATAGTAGAAAACCTGCAAACTCACGGAAACTGAACAATGTGCAATTGCACCTCCTGGAGTCAAAGAAGAAATAAAGAAAAGAAATTAAGGATTTTCTAATATTCAACGAGAATGAGGACACAACATATCCGAACTTATGGGACATTTAGAAAGCAGTGCTATGAGGAAGTTCATTGCACTAACTGCCCATATGAAGAAAACAGTGGTTAGTCCATAGAGAATTAAAAAGCACAACTGAAAGCCTTAGAACAGAGAGAAAGCGAATTCACCCCATAGGAGTAGACACCACGAAATAATCAA